>NC_056725.1:1579826494-1579831494 GCF_019279795.1 Protopterus annectens
TGTCCAATGCACTGCCAAGTAGACAAGGGCAAAATCCAGGTCAAACTTACTCCGTCTGGCCAAAATGAATAACAGCTTTAGACAGAAAGTATACAAGTTACATAAACTATACATTTATTTTCTTCTCCTAGGGTTGGTGCAATTTCAAGACAGTTTGAGAACAGAAGTAGACAGTGGTTTAATCTGTATTAATCAACTGCATAGATCTGTCATTAGCACAAAAAGGAAAAGTGACCTTCCTGTGTAGAGGACAAGTTACTGCTTATGCTATCAACTGCAAACTGGAAATGCTTTCTAATTAGCATAAAAGCCTGGATTAGCATTCCAAATGTAATCTTCAAGTTCAAGGGAAGGAAACTATTGTCTTTTCCATGGTACTGATGTCCATGCGTTAAGTCACTACAAATGTTCTGGAAAAATGAGTCCTACTACATAAACAAAGAAGGATCTGCATACACATGAAGGGAATGTTACAGAGGGCAATGTTCAGCTTTAAAGCACATAGTACATGTCAGTATGAGCATGTACGGGAAACTGGCCATCACAGTCAGTGGTAGCTGCTTTGTTAAATCACAAAGTGTACTCATATGTACACAGATAAATGTTTCAGGAGCCCATCAGCATGACACAATTAGGACACGTGGTGCAAGCTATCACAAAAAAAAAACTTCTTGAAGTAGGCATCACAGTGCTACAGGAAGACACAAATATCAATGAACAAAAGTTTGCATTCACAGCACTACAGAATCCAAGTGTAAGCATTAACTTGGCTCAGAACTCCATAGAAGATGTGGCTGAGCCTTGCTTTTGTACCATCCTACACTACTGTCAAAGTGCCAGGGCTCGTATCAGGCTGTGCATGCCAAGATAGCAGTACAAGATATAAAGGAAGTCAAAGCTGCTGTGACCACTTTTATTAACACCAGTATGCATAACCAAAAGCATTGCTGTGGGACATTCAGTACGCAACACACTTGGTGCATGTTGCTTCACTCGTCCCTTCGTAGACCTGTTAACTATTCACTATTGCATAAGTACTGACTGCTGCCACCTGTGGTTTTCTAAAGTACTGCTCTGTTTCCTGCACAGTTCAATCGGAGAACCAGCAAGAGGAGGCCATTATCAATGCATCCAGAAGGGGTTATGTGCCCTAGTCAGGATCCTACCAATAAGTTTAGTATGCTCTTCCTCCTATACATTAATCACAGGTACTGTCAGCTCTCCTACACATTATAGTCACAGGTATTGTCACCTGCCTGAACTGCCAAGTGCAGTGCAAGCTTCTGACTGCATGACTGACTGGAAGCAACTCCCACCCACATGAATGAGGATGCTAACATCAGCCACAGATTTCTATTCTCCCTTGTCAGACCGCTTCCAGCACCCATGACACTGTTCATAAACTGCTCATCTGCGTCATAGTCAGAGTCATCTTTTTAACCCATACAAGACAATTAATAGAAACAACTTTAACAATTTAAGTTTTATTCTTTGTCAACCTAGTGTGAGCAGTTTAAAAAGTGTCATATTTTACTCAGGCAAAATGCTTGAACTGAGTTAGCCCCATAGCTTCATTATTCATATGGCAATCTGTAGTTACACAAGTACGGAAACAAAAATACAGAGCATAGCAAGGTTATACTTAATCAAATTCAAGGAACAGTTCTTAGTTTACGAATAGGCAAGAACACAGTTCCACAGGCATGAAATACTGCATCTAAAACACCAACAAATAAAAAAATAACCAATTTGCCTGCATTTATGGACCTGCTTAGAACTCCCTGATTAAAAACAAAAGTAATATTCTTTCTCTTATCATAACAGCTACTATAAAAAACTTATACACTAATAGATGCACACAAAATGAATCCCTAAACAATATCAGCTCACATCAAGACCATTAATGTCAGCTGAAGGGGTTAATGCTTGGTTCACACACCTCCATGGCACACTGCTTAATTCAGCAAACAAAATGTGCACTCAGCAGTACTAAATACAAGATGAATGCAAGGATATTATCGTAGAAAAAAAAAAACACAAAGCAGCAGTAATGCTGTACAACAGTATCCAGCTACAACTGTGTAACAGCTGTGTATTCTAAGCAGATTTCAAGCCCCCAGGTGCCACACGTTCCACATGGTCTAATCATCTCCTACTTATGGACATCATAAAGCCATTTAACATAAATGCAGCTTTCAGCAAACACGCAGTGACATGCGACACAGCACTTCCACTGCACATCTATGCTATTTTAACAAGCCTAGTTAATTTTCCACCAGCTCTCACTGCACATGAAATGACACAAATAGGGGTCAATTTCAAGGTTGTTGCTGGTCAAAAGAATTGCACTGTCTTATAAAAATGGCAACCAAGGTGAAATGCATTTGTCTTTGTACAGATTTATGGAAGATGTGAATGCTCACACAGAGAGGTAACTGTACAGGACAAAGGTCATAACTACATTGAGTTTTGCTAGAGGAATTCATGGCTATGAAATGAAAGTACAGTAGGGAGAGACGATTATCCGAACTAATTGGGATCTAGGGTAGTGTGGATAATCAAACTGTTTGGATAATCAAATATACATTGAAGCAGATATAAAACTGCAAAAATCTTGTTTTTTCTGCATGTTTTTCAACCATTCAGTGATTCTAGTAGATAAATAATATTTTTCATATATGAGTGGGCTACAAGCTCAAAACACATGCACAAGCGAATATGTATAAAGTTTACATATTCAGACTTTATGATTTTTCCTACCCAAAAGTTTTGGAAGGCTGTGTTCGGATAGGTGACGTTTCTGATAACTGATGTTGGGATAATCGACTCTCTACCGTACATTATTCTGTATTGTTTAAAGTACATGCATTAATTTTCACATTACATGAACTAAAGTCCTGTAAAGTAACAATATATTAATACTTCTGTTATAGCTGCTGAAGCCTGAGCTGTTGTTCTAAAAACAATGCCTGTAGAAATACAATTAATAGCCTCCGCCCATCAACTGGTCAACCTGAGCTGTTGTTCTAAAAACAATGCCTGTAGAAATACAATTAATAGCCTCTGCCCATCAACTGGTCAACAGGTGGTTAAAAACTGTATCTTTAATACACACGCACAGGAACTGTTTGTGCCACTCCAGTAATGTTGAGCATTCGGACCTTGAATTTTGGTCCTAGCTGAAGGACTGAATCCTTTCACAAAACGTTTGTGCTGACAATGCAAATAAGACTTGTTGTATCAGTTTGGATCTTACTCCCAAACTGCTGGCTTTCTACCTAATGCCTCTGATCCCACTGCTAGTTCCCCCCCAGGAAGCAAGCACAGTAACGTGAGTGTGCTGGTGGATCTGGAGGCAATCTTATCAGACATCATACAGTGTGGGGAACATTTCTAATGCCTTTAGCTTTCTCCACCTGTGAGGCATACCTACGAACCTGTATGATGTCACAAAGGAATAAGTACTAGTCTACCTGCCCTTGTGAGCCAATTTAAGCTTAGCCAATTTCCTATGCAAAGGTGAGAATCAAATCTGAAACGTGTGCTTGTGAGGTAAACACCTTTACCATTATACCAACCCTCAACGATTTCACATGCAGTCTTAGATGTCTGATCCAATGTCTTGAATTTATGTTCTCTCCCAATCCCCATTTTCTAACTAGGTTCTGGCACTACCTTTCCACCCACACTCCTGTAACTTTATCACTGGGTGTTCAATTTTCTCATGTCCTCACTGACCCCCTAGTTCCGAAGAAGTTATACTCGCTTGAATCTGGGTCACCTGCATCACTTTAGGATAGGCTACCAATACACCAATATCTAACTGGGATGAAAGTTTTTATATGAAGTAAAAAGGAACCTCCATTGAAACTGCATTTCAGACTGTCAACCAGAAAGTTTAATATTCACCGGTTAGGAATGGTAGTCTTTGCTGATCATTTCCACTGTGCAGTTTGCATCAAAGTACTATAGTTTTATGCTACTTATGAATGTGAAATACTTGCACTGTAGTAGAAGAGCTTGCTTAATTGAAATCTAATATGAACTATAACAGCCCTCACAAAAATCTGGCATACTTTGGTATACTACTGGCACAAGTGCATGCCATCCACCTACCATTCCGGTGACCTGGGCTAAACTAGAAACCTAAGAAGCTGGAAGGCCAGCTATGCAGATAGCCTGGAGCAAATGAAGGCCAGTTTGTACAACCTTGGTTGAGATAATGGGTTAAGTGAACAAAACAGTAGCATCTATATTTTGAATGTCTTTTTTTCAGTTATAGATTATGTCAGGAGCGCTGAATGGAGGTCGGGGGGTATGAGCAGGTGGGACTCGCTTGTCTAGGCACAAGACAAATTTCTGAAAATATCTGCAACATGACATACTACAGTTAAACAATGACTTATAGGGCAGGTACACTAAACATACATCAGCAACACTTGGTACAGAGGCTCAGCATTTAGTTTTACTGCCTCACAATACGAGGCTCTCCACTTCAGTTTTAGCAGTGTGTCTTCTGCATGGAGTCGGCCAATATTTAGCATCTGCCTTTTCACCAAGCTTTCTGATTTTCTCCCACAAACAAGGTAGATGTGCTTAAAGGTGCAGTAACAAATATTCTGCAATTAATAAATAAAAAATGGTAATGACACATGAATGCATGAAGTATCAAACATAACGGGGTATGAAATAAGCTTAAATAAATGCGCTTGCTAAATTTGTAATTTGGACAGAAATCTGACAGATTTTTAGTGCCAGGCATATCTGAAACCATTTTAAATGATCACGTCCATCTTCATGGTCAAAAGCCTACATAGACATTCAGTTATCCTCCTGTCACTCAGTTTTTTTTTTAGAATTTGATGGAAGGATTGGTGGGCACAATAAAAAAAAATGTGAACATTACCAGAGCTCAAACAAACTCCAGGATGTTAGGGTTACCAAAAAGTAGGGCTGCCTATCAGCAAATACTTCCAATTCTGACTATGTAGATCACTTCT
>NC_056725.1:1579841494-1579923994 GCF_019279795.1 Protopterus annectens
CAAATTACTGCAAAGTATTATTTTAGGTAGTCAACACAGTTATAGCTACCTGACAAGCTTAACAGCTGTCAGCACGTTAAATGAATGGATGCTCAAATCCTTTGCCTCAAGTCCAGTGATATGCTGGGCTAGTTTTAGTGCAACATGCTCCGTATCACTGTACCATCAGGAAAAACAACAATCCTAACATTTCTGAGAATGATTCATGAGTCAGACCATCTGCTGCTTGTCAGAAGGACAGCTCCAAAACCAAGGTCATGCACTGCACAACAGTGTTGTTCAAGTCTACGAAATTCAACTGTGTGCTCTATCCAGTCAAAAGCATTCCACAAATCTTTTAAGTACTACTACTCTGACTAGCCAACAAGCAACAGTTTTATTTTGGACATAACCTTTCCAACAGTAGCAGCAGTACTGTGCATAACGTAGCTATCATGTTACATAACAGAGATAACATTTCAGATCGGGTACGTTCTGTTTAGTGGGAAGCCAGAGCCCAACGTACTTTTTGGTAGGGCTGTACAAAAGGCAATTTGGTACTTGCCAAGGAGTATTAGACCTTGTGTGGTATAAATACTAGTATTGTTTATGCATTTATTAGTTTACTGAGTAAATAAATTGGTCTTAGGACCCTTTACGGATACAATGAACTCAAAAACGAAACAAAAGTATGATAAAGACTAATCAAATTTTGAAGAAATTATTTGGTATAAAATCCTACAAGTGGCACAGGGTCAGAATTCTAAAACAAAATCAGGCACAAAATAGCACAGTACTACAACTGTATACCATAACCATACACAGAAGTTCATGCCATAGACTGATTGTGAAATTAATAATTAACAGAAATGGGTAACAGTTACCAGTACTCTGCATAACTTGCAAAGGACAGTGACAACAATTAGTACTGTAGGACAAGGTGCTGACATCAGTATAGACCTAATGAACACGTAGAAGCAGTGGCACACAGCACAATCATATGATGTACAAGGTGTGGGCAGAGGAATCAATGTAGTATGGAGGCAGTATTAGGAAACACTTTGGTGGACAGCAACAAAAAACAATTAGGAGTGGTAAGTGTGGGTGTGGTAGTGACAGGGTAATTCTGAAAGATAAGAGAAAATACAGCACTTGGGGAGAAGGTTTCAGAGAAATGGAAAGACAGGCAGCAGAAGGTGGGATGAGTAAACTAAGTGAAGGTGCACATAAAGGCAGGGTCATGCAAAAGGGAAGTAAGTAGGTAGGTAGGTCTGTTGGGGATGGACAATCAGTGTACCCTTTTTACTGATTTACTGTACAGCTGAGTGCTATGGAGCATAAGGGCCCTTTTCAGCCACAATCTAGTTTCAAATATTCAGACCAAAAAGCAGCATACATGCAACCTATGGCAATGGTGTCACAACATTCTAGGTCAAGCAGTTTGCACTGATATACAAGCTGTCTGCACTCCTTTTCCACAGCTGTGCTCGCCATTACTACTTGCACTTAGCTGCAGCTACTTCTGTGGCTAATTGCATAGTTAAAGGAATCCTTCCTAAATAAGGGACTCCATTCAGAATTAGGCTTGTTAAATATCATTGCTGTCCATTTTAGTTGCACTTGCACTGTAACATCAATTATTTGCTATGTTAAAAAGGACTAGCTTTGTAGTTCAAGGGTTAGAATACTGGTCTAAGTAAAGTAAGAGACAACAGATCAAATCTCATCAAGGCATCTGATTGTGCTTTAAACTGTCAAAGGCATTTGGGAATATGGATTTTTTTTTATGTACTTGATTTTACAGGAGTGGCCCTTCTAGTTCACTACAGGCTAATCATTCTCTCCATCACTGCATGCACAATGATGGAACATACACAGCAGAACTCAGTTATGCAGATGTGTAACAAAAGCTCTAGACCTCATTCAGTATGGTTTTGTGAAAGGCAAGTCCTATCTTCTAAATCTAGTACATTTCTTTGAAAAGGTTACAGAACCCATGGACAATGATCACTCTCTGGATGCTATTCACCTTGACTTGGCCAAGGCTTTTAACACTATCCCCATTGTCGGCATTACTAAAAAGTTAGACAAATTTAATGTAAACTCCTACTTTGTAAGCTGGATTGCAAACTGGGCGTCCAACAGATCCTACGTAGCAAAAGCTGCTGGTACCCTCTCTGAACATAATATTGCAATGTACCACAAGGCTCAGTGCAGGTCCCTCTCCTGCTTAGCATTCATTTTGCAGACATCTAGGCCAATATCACTGCAGTTGTTAACTAAATTGGCTAATGGCTGCAAGCTGAGCACCATTCTCCTGTCATCAACGGATACTATACTGCTCCAAAAAGAGCTGACACATGCACATACATGATGTACAGAAAACGGTCTTAAGCTAAATGCAAAAAAGTGTAGCACAGCAGCGTTCAGCAAGAAAAACTGTTCCCATCTCATGAGTTACAATGCGGACAATAAAATATGTTTCTACCACATCTGTAACATTATTACATTTGCCACATCATTAACTACATACTGCATACAACTGGATTTTTAATTTATTATTATTACCTAAATAAATGTGATTGCTTCTTGGAGTTTTTGTCGTCAGGCTCGGCTGAAAAGGAGATGGAAAACAAATACTAATAAATAACATAAAAATTAAATAGATATGGCCATATATCACCTGGCTGCTTAAGTGGATAACTTTCTCTCATTTGATCATTATGTTTCTACCACACTCAGGAAATCCTTGTATCTGAGCCACATAATTAAGGGATCAAGATCTAAAGTCATCTCAGCACTAAACTCTTCCCTTGACAGACCCACCATTGAATACGATTCCCTCAAAGGTCCCAACAATTTTTAAACAAAAAAACTAAGGCTTGAAATCCTTCAAATATCCAAACAGATTAGCACAGCACTCTAAGGGGCTTACCATCAGCTCCAAGGTGACCCAAATCTCGTTACTGAGCCATGAAAGACTTAATCCTATATGACCTCTTATTTCTTTGCGAAACCAGTTGCTCTACAAACACCTGTACTAGGGACCTACATTTACATTAACAAGTAAACAAGACTTGCTGGACAGATTTGCTCCTAATTCGATGTATTCCTAGCCAGTGGAACATGTTCCCAGTATAAATCAAGCAAACTAATACTTTGTCTGTGTTCGATGCTAGCCTTGATAACAGTATGACTGTATACCAGGGTTATCATGCACAGCCCTGCTTAGCTTGGGAGATGGGCACTATTAGGCACTAGTGAACTGTATGAAGAACTTAAGTATGTTTACTTACAGGTTTGCATGGCTTGCACTCTTATGGTCCCTGCTTGCTTGCCTACATTGTTCCTACATTCCTTACTAGAACACGAAAGAAAATGAAATGTGACCATCTGCACCAGTCATTTATCTACTTTTCAAGAACTTGCCTACTTCTTCCCAGTGGAACTACAGTGATCATCTGAAGTGATGTTATTTACTGTTGCTGAAATCTTAACCAAAGTCTGCTATCTTGTGACACTCGACAACATTCTACAGTAGTCATAACTCCCAGGAGTGAAGGATGCTGAAAATTCTGTGAAATATGCCTTCCTTTCAAAATGTATTGGTCCCAGCCTCTATACTCAGAACCAGAGACAACTCTGACCCACTGTCAGCTGTATGCTAAAGAAATGCACCTTCACCTGCAAATACAAAACAGCTCTCTCTTGTTATTAAACTTTTGACGTAAGGTACAGATAGCAAATACTAGACATTAACCATATTAACAACAAAGCTGACAAGTACATACTTAGCAACAGTGTAAGCAGAGTTATACATAGTTGTAAGCAGAGTTATACATAGTTGTACATTAAAGCAAATATAAAATGAAAGGTTTAAAGGAGTACAAGATACCTGTAATAAACTGTATAAAGCAGTAACAACTTAAAATTACAAAGTGAAAATCTAGACACTCTTGATTACCAACAAAATGTTCACTACAAATTCTACATTAATTATAGGAATTAATTAGATTGCCTAAGAGTATGGAAAGTCCTAAATAAGACCATCTTAACTTGTAAAGTACAATCATTTATCCATTAAACAAAATTTTGTATTTCATTAATTTTGCTTCTTCCATTAACACTGACAACATGGGAGGTTGCAATATAATAGTTATGTACGTACCATAACTTGGTATCTGTGTTATCCAGACTCACCATTCATCACGTATGGGTCTAGGATCTGACATCGGATCTGAGCCGGCAATACTTAAACAGCTTAGCTCAAGCTCCTCCCCTCCCACAATGCTCTGCTGCCCTCTAACCCCTCAGATCAAGTTTTCACTGGAGAAAGAAGACAGACAAGAGTAGACCTGCCACCAGAGAAGGTCCAGCTAATTTCCTGCCAGTCCCTCAGGAAGTGGGAAAGGAGAGTGGGATCATGACGAATGGTGACTACGGATAACACAGATACAAAGTTATGGTAAGTACATAACTATTAATCTGATGATGTCCTAGCCACCATTCATCACGTATGGGTCAGCGTCCCCAGCTACCCCACTTTCTTGGGTGGCCTCATGGAAGGACATGCCAAAGAACAGTGGAGATAAAGGAAACCCTTCCCCTAGAAACTAGTTTGAGCTTGTATTAAGTAGTAAAGGTACGAGGGGAAGAAAGAGTTGCTGCTGCACAAATGTCATCCAAGGATTGATGAGCTGAGAAGGCAGCTGATGTAGCCACTGACCTTGTAGAATCAGGCAAAACTCTTCCAGGCAAAGGAGAACCACAGGAGTAGTAGATGTAAGAGATGCACTGGGAAATCCAATGGGAAATAGTAACTTTTGAAACAGCGCGGCCCTTCCTGTTGACTGAAAAGGCCACAATTTGTCTGAGAGGTGAAAAGACTTAGTTCTGTGCAAATAAAAATGAAGCTGTCACTGAACATCTAGGGTATGCAGAATGTATACCCCCTTGTTAGAATAATTGGGAAAGAACACTGGAAGTTGGATAGACTGATTGAGGTTTGCTTCAGTGGCCACTTTTGGCATAAAGGAAGGATTGGGTCTCAAGGCACTATCTTTATGGAATATCAAATAAGGAGGCTTGATGGTAAGAGCCTGCAATTCTGATGCTCTTTTCACTGAAGGTATTGCCACCAAAAAGGCAGTCTTTCAAGAAAGAAATCTGAGATCACACGATGTGGCAGGTTCAAAAGGGCCCCGAGTTAGAGATTGCAGCACCAAAGCAAAATCCCACAGTGGAGAAAGATCCTTGACTGGTGGATGCAATAAAAAGACGCCTTTCGAGAAAGCCTTGCAGAGGAGAGAAGAGGAAGTAGGTTCTTCATCAAGGTGAAAATTAGAAACAGCTGCCATTTGGACTTTAATTGTAGAGAAACTTGCACCCTCCTGAAAAAGGGAAGCCAGGAAAAGAAGAATGTCTGAAATAGAAGCTGAAAATGGATCCAGATTCCAACCTTTAGCCCAGATAGGTTCATAGGTTGGTACTAGGCTATCAGCACTAGGGCCTGTATACAAGCCTAGCCTTAACAATTCCCTGTTTCTTCCCAGGACCCCTGTCTAGCAGGGAGACTGATGTGATCCCCGAGGTGAATTTCCTATCTCCCATCCAATCGTCAAGGTTTCTTCTGAAGAGGGCCAAAGAGGCACTCTGCTTGACATGTATACATCTCTTACACTTATTCTGTAAACTCGTTTGGTGGAAGATTTCTGAGAAGCAAGAATAATGTCCTTCACAGAAAATGCAAACCTGGACTTAGAATCACTGGAATTGGACAAACCAAAATGTCAGACGGGGGGGTCTGTTGATCTGGAAGTAGAAGGAGCAATGGGTAGGAAATCAGATCCGGAACCGGACTGAGCACCCAAGGTGGGGGTGCTTCAGATAAGACCATAGGAGAGGGAACCACACCTGCTGAGGCCAGAAAGGGGCAATGAGGATTAACTGCGTGCTGAGGTGTCTTGCTTTCTGAAGAACTCTCAGAATTAGTGGTAATAGAGGGAAGCCATAAAGGAAACTTGGAGGCCAATCGTGAGTCAGAGTGTCCCTGGGGGACTCCTCCTCTGGGAGGATCGAGGCAAAGTAGCTGATGCATTTGTGGTTGAGGGGGGGGAGCAAGCTCGGTTGGCCCCACTAACGGAAGATCTGCCTCGCTACTAGCAGACTCAGAGACATGCGTGGTCAGAATAGCCCTGCTCAGCTTATCTGCCAGCATGCTGGATGCTCTGGGAATATGCGTTGCCAAATGAAAGCACCCCAAGGACATTGCCCACTCCCAGACCCTCATGGCCTCGCGACAAAGCAGATAAGAATGTGTGACCTCTTGTTTATGTACCACACAACCGCCATGTTGTCTGTGTGCACTGCTATTGCCTCTAGAGGAAGGCAGTCCTGAAAGGCTTGCAGTGTAAGGAGGACTGCTCATCTCCAGAACACTTATGTGCAGTGGGACCACGTCCCTTGGACAGTCTTCCACAGGAAGTGCCCCCCCAGGATGGAAGCATCCATGGTCACCGTAGCCACCGGAGCAGGGGGAGAAAAAGACCTGTCTGCTAACAGTTCTGGAGAGTGCATCCACCACGACAGATGTTGCTGTCATATTGGAGTAAGCCATATAGGAACTGACAGAGGATGAGAAAGAGCAGACTATTGAACTGCAAGGGTCCACTGCAGAACTTTCATGTAGTACCTGACCAGTGGAACCAGATAAATGGCCACTGCCATGGACCCTAAGGCTCTCAGAATGAGTGATACTAGAGGACGAATTTTCTCCAGAGGAGATTGAACAGCAGACTGGATAAGAAGCACGTGTCTGAGAGGCGATAGCCAACTGAGTGCCAATGAACTCCAGATGTTGAGATTGGGTCAAAAAAGACTTGGCAAGATTCACAGTGATTCTGAGTTGGTTGAAAAGATGAAGAAACTGTTGTCTCCACCAGCTGATCCTTTGTGGGAGCTGTGAGGAGCCAATCATCGCGGTAGGGAACACCTGGAATCCTTGCAGCCTGAGATGAACTGCCATACACTTAGTGCACACCCGGGCAGCTGTGGTGAGTCCAAAGGGCAGGGCTCTGAACTGAAAGTGATCAGCTGCTATGCGAAAGCGGAGAAATCTCCTGGACTGCCTGTCTATCTTGCTATGATAGTGCACGTCTGGAGATCCACAGAGCACATCCAGTCGTCCTTGTGCAGAAGGGGCAAAATTGAGTGTACAGTGATCATCCGAAACTTCAACATCTTGACTGAGAGATTTAACTGACAGAGGTCCAGAAATGGACGCAGGTCCTCTGTTTTCTTGGGCACCAAAAAGAAGTGGGAGTAAGTTCCACATCCTCTCTGTCCTGTGTGGACCCTTTGGATGGCTTTTTAGAATGAGGTTGGCCACCTCTAGATGGGCTCACTCTCTGACCGGGTGGCACATAGGGGAGAGTTCTGATTCTTGGCAGGGGGGTCAGAAAAGGGAATATAGTAGCCCCTGGATATGATTCGTAGCACCCACTAATCGGTTTTGATTTTTGCTCTGGCCAAAGGGTGCAAAGATAAATAGAACCAGACCACCTCCGGGAGGGATAGTCGGCAGCGCTTTAGGAGTGCAGGAAGGGCTTCTCAGAGTAGGGTTCTCTGGTGATCTGGTTTTGCAGTCCTCCTCTGCCCCAAGGGTGGCATCAACCATTGAACCCTCTCCCCCGTCCCCTGGAAGAGGATTCTTCTTGAGCTTCCTGAAAGGAAGACTGCGAACTATGGAACCAAATCTTCTTACTTCCCCGATGGGACTTAGAAAAGGGCCTCTGCGGGATAGAGAACTTGATCCCTACAGTCGACAGTGTCTTCCCATCTTGCTCACTATGGGTTAAAATTTCCTATATGGTTGGTCCAAAGAGAGTTGAGCCATCGAAGGGAGCACTGGTGAATGAAGCCTTAAAGGCCTCCGCAAATCCACATAAGCAAAGCCATGCATGACAACTAATCGCAATGCCTGTGCCTGCCACCTGTGAGGTACCCTTTGCAGCGCTGGATATCAACCTCATGGGCGAATTAGCTATAGATGTAAGAGTGGTAAGCTTGGGAGAAACCGTTGAAGTCCTCCGCCAGCATGGACTCCAACAGGGAGGTGGTAAACTGCTTGAATAAATCCCTCTGAAGATGGGCAAAATGTGTCAGGTAATTTAAGGCTTGCAGGTTGAATGAAGCGGATGTGAACACCTGCTTTCCATATCTGTCAATCGCTCTTGACTCGCGATTGGGAGGACGGACAGATGAACTCTTTTCTGCCAGTTCTTTCTTGGTGGTGGCAGCTACCACAATCGCATCAACCGTAACTGCCTTGGACCAAATAGATTTGTTGGAAGGGGGACTCCAAAACTTGTCCACTCTTCAGAGCTGGTTCCACTGTATCGGGTTGTTTTCATGCCCTGCTGGCAATGAGCTTAGTCAACGGGTCAGAAGGGGAGACACCCAAGAGATAGATGGTCCCATTCTGAAAGCCTCCAAAATCATGGATTCCTTCGAGGACATGGGCTGGACAGAGCAACCGCCCTTAGCCTCAAGAATCTCCAGGATGTCTACAAAGGAGACATCATCTGGTGGTGACCTTGGCTACCTGTCCCCCTCATCGATATCTGTGTCCTCTGTGAGAGACTCCATCAGTGAATCAAGATGTCTCCTCTTACATGTCCTCTTCTGGGCACTTCTCCGAGGGAGGCTCTGGGGAAGACTCTAAAGAGGCAGGGCCCCTGATAGGGGTAATTCCACTCTGGAGGCTACATCAAACAGGCTGACCAGGAGCAAGATGAGAGGGTCTTCTCAAACTCTGAGGCTGGGATGGAGCCTGGCGAGCAGGGTAAGCTACTCTGGTAGCAGAGAGAGTTCTTTCCACCACCTGGAATGCAGAAGGACTGGACGAAGCCTCCTCCCCCTTCTCTGTGGACAACACCACAAGGGAGGAAGGAGCAGACCCAGCCAGGACCTCCAACCCTCTGGATAAGGACAGACTGAAGCTATCGAGAGCCAAAGCACAGAGAGGCAGAGAACAGTTCAAAATGCCCAGACCTGAACCTGCCCTCACGGACTCCAGATTGACAACCCGGACTAGTGACCCCACCTGCCCCAAGGGAGGAAGAGCAGAATTCCCCATAGACTCTGATGGGGTAGGGACAAAAGGTGTCCTGGAAGCTCCCACCACCTCCATGCAGAGCGCCATCTCCCTTAAGTCCAAACCCTGCTGGTTCGGACAAGGGGGAAAATAACTGGAGAACAGGAGAAGGCTCCCTAGTCCAATGCCAAAAGCCCCAACTCTATTTGAGCTTTTAAGAAGACCCACATCATCCTGTCCATACCAGAAGGAAGGCTGCTCCTGGAAGATCAGGAGGAAATACAGGACCTAGTTAGAGACCCATGGCGGGATCCTGAGGGTCTTCTCTGATGGTCCGGGGAACGGCTCCTTTGTGGAGAAGTAAACAAATGCTCCCCTCCTGGAGGATCTGTGGGAAGGTCATCAATAATAATGGGATCCGACACGGGGTCTCTGATCCGACCATATCGGATCCGAGAAAATAGAAGAATATGAGGACAGGACTCTCAAATCCCTTGGATCCAGCAGGATCGAATCTGTGACAGGCCTGCTCTATCTCAGATCTGAAGGCCTCTGATCCAGGAGTCAACTCAAGGATCCTCAGATCCAGAGGCCTTGGATCCAGGCATAGACTCTCTGGAGGACTTTGGATCAGAGACCTTTGGATCAAACACCATTGCTGGAGTTGGATCTGGTGATCTGGGATCTGAAAGCCTAGACTTTTTACCCCAAACCTCCCTGGAAGAGGATGCCTTTCTCTTGTGGCCAGAGGGGCCTGGCTTGGTCAAAGGCTCCTTGACCAAGGGACCCCCTGAACCATTCCTTTCAGAAGCAGTTTATTTCAGTGCTCAACCAGGGCCCTGGGGTTGAATGCAGCAAAAAAGCTGCATTCAGCCAACAGGTGGCTGGCGCCGAGGCAGTAGATGCATTCCTCATGCGAGTCAGAGACAGGCATCTTCCCTCTGCACAAGGAGCACCTCTTAAACCCTGAAGGGTTCTCTGACATCTTCAATCAATCAAAGAAAAAAAAAGTCAGAAGGAATGAGCAAGAGGAGTGTCAAGAAACCTGCCACAGTCCTGAACCAAAATATTTGTCCCAAAACACAAAACACACAGTGACCTAAAACTACAGAAACCCAAAGAAAATGTCAGTTGCAAGAAAGAATTTCTTCACAGACTTTAACAATGAAAAGTGCGCCAATCTCCATACAGACAGGAGGGGTAGAACAACGAATGGCTAACTCATGTGGAAAACAATAGGCTGAGACTAGAACCAGAAATAAAGCTAAGAGAAAATGAAGAAGAAAACCAAAAGGATAATCCTACTTTTTTTAACTGGTATCCAAGAGGAGTTGTACAATCTGCATCTGACTCTAATGGCAGGAAAGGAGATTGGGGGGGGGGGGGGTTAGAGGGCATATGAGCACTGTGGGAGGGGAGGAGCTTGAGCTAAGCTGGTAAGTATTGCCAGCTCGTATCCGATGTCGGATCCTAGACCCATACATGACGAATAACATCAGATCAAACCACTGAAAAACGATACAACACTTCAAGACACCCTGACATAAGTACTGCTACTCAAAAATGAGAAAAAACTCTAAAACCTGTAGCACTACACGTTTTTCTGTAATTACAAGTTCCTAGGGCAGGGCCACCACAATAAGTTAAGCTGATCCAAAGCTTGCAATATAATCAGTTTAACAGCGGTGCATCACACTACCTGTTTTACACAAAAAGGCAAACAGAAAGAACCACTAATTCAAAAAACTAAAAGGAATGAGTACAAAACAAGAATGCACAACTGATTAAGTGGTAGCAGTAGTAAGGTTTTGTTAACAACCTTTTGGCAGATCACGTCTAAAAATAAGACGGAAAAACAATCACAACCAATTTATTGTGCTGATTGTGACCTAGCAAGAAAATAATCCACTGTTCTACCACATATCTTGGTTATGCTTGAGAAAGAAATGCAGGCCGACACATGCACGGTTACATCAAAGAAGACTGTGATGGAATTTTTTTTCCAGGGAAGAAGGGGGGGGGGGGTGGCTTACTATGCACACCAATAGTAAAAGGAAGCTGTTTCATCACTATGTTAAGGATTCCTAAATAAAACAAATCTTATGGGGAAGCTAAATGTGCTTTACAATGTTCAGATCTTAGTGACTTGCAAAATTCTACTGTTTTGGAAAGCCACCAAGTTTCATTACAAGATTTTACGTGTGCTCCAACGCAAGAGATTCACCAAATATCACCTCAATAAAAAACATTCTATTATTTTAAATGACAAATGATCACTCATTTTCTGCTGAATTCTGTAAAATATACTGAAGTACTATTTATCTCTATTCAAATCTTCAATTTCCTATTCCAGAAATGTAAAACTGCTGCTCATTTAGAGAACTACTTTGCTCATTCAAATTACATAGCTGAAAAAAAAATGTTTCCTGACTGCTTTGCCAGCTTTGATTTCATCCTGCTGTTTGCACATTTTTTTTCTATTCTTTGCACACTCAGAAGCTGGTAACCGTGGTTACAAAACTTGACAATAATGACATGTGAATGCCACCAGCAGCGTATCTCGTTTTAACATGGACGAATGGCAAGACTCATCTGCAACAACCAGTATATGCCTAACTGAACCCACAAAATTCTAAATATAATGGCAGAGTGGTCAGGCTGAGCAAGGAAGTAGCTAGTAAGCTGAAATCAATGCGCGGTAATGGCTAGGTTCCCAATAATTGATTTCTGTGAAGTGATTCTGACAGTTATAATAACTGCAAAAGTAAGCATTTGAGCAGCTTGAATTTCCTTGACTGCCACTATCAGAAAACGATTATGTCAAACACTGAAATGCTCCGACTACATAACCTATCCAAGGCTGTATTTTTTTTTTTTTGCAAGGCTACAAAGGGCACCTGGCATTTGAGTCATACAGCTCAGACAATGTTTGCATTCTGTTAATTTACAGGTGTGTGAACAAGTGAGACAGATCACATCTTATTAGAGTTTTTTGTGCTAAATATGTACTATTTGCATAGTTCACAAAAAAAACTAAGGTATGGGGGGCAAGGAATATCCCTTCCTGAAGTTCCCAGGTGTGAGCTAAGAAATGTTGTAGTGTGCTTCAGGACTAACAGCATCAAATCCAGCACTGAAACTAAACATATCTACTTTTCTGAAGTACAGGCTAACACAGAAGGTCTTTGGCCAACAAAGTTTGCAGATGACTGCAAACTAGGAGCCATAATCAACTCTCCTAACGATGTGGACATCCTACAAAAGGGCCTCACTGAGACAGATGCCTGGTGTCAAAGCCATGGCCTCAAGCTCAATGCCAAAAAGTGTACTGTCATCCCTTTTGGTAAAAACTCTGTACCCATGAACTACCACATAGGCGGTAGTCTACTTAACACCGAAAGTGTGATAAGGGACCTTGGGACACAGTTGGACAGTAGTCTCTGCTTTGATAACAACATTGCCACAGCAGTCAGGAAATCCTTCTATGTGGCACACCTCATCCCAAAAGGTTTCTCATCCAGGAAAAAAAGAGGTCCTTGTCCCCTCTACTCATCACTCATTAGACCCATTATAGAGTACAACGCCCCTTTTGGTATGTACCTCACAAGACATCTACAACAACTGGAAAGGCCACAGAAATACCTCATAAAGAGGATTACTGGCCTCAAACAGATGCCCTATGCAGATGTCTCAAAAAACGCCAGCTTTATGTCGCATATCGCCTACTCAGAGGCGATCTCTACCTAACATACAAAGCTATGTCAAACCCAAAGCTGTTATACATGCTCCACGTAAAGAAATCCCAATCCCTCCGAGCTACACGCTCTAGGGACCTAAACCTTGTCACCACAATAAACAGAACATGCTGGAGGGATAGATTCCTGTCTCAGAGACTTCCCATACTCTGGAACAAACTAGCTATCTATATCAAACAAAGCTCCTCATTAGCACTCTTCAAGAAAAATCTTGATGACTGGATGGGAGATAGGAAATTAACACCGGGGATCACTTCTGTGGCTCTGCTTGACAGGGGCACAGGAAAATAATTTTCTTGGGTAGCAAAAGCCAGGGTACCGTTTTGGCTAGGCTTATATAGGCCCTAGGTCCAATAGCCTAGTACCTACCTATGACATTGTAAAGGGCTAATCCTTAAAAATCTGTTTGATCTAATGACTTGAGACATTTAGATTATGGATAGATATGCTACACAATATGTGGTAACAACTGTTACAACTCTAGCTCTGCTGTAAGACTGGTTGTCCCATTTGTACTGCCAATGTTTAGTGAGAATGTGTGTACATGACCAGGTTGCAGATTTACACATCTGCAAAGAAAACTCATCTTTGAAAAAGGGTGCTAAAGCAGAGGTCAGTGTTGTGGTGTGACCATTTATGGTCCTCTAATAAAGGTCTGCAATATTTACTACAAGAAAAATGCAATACAGTGAGGCAAAACAGTTCAAAGAACACCAGCTTTATTACAAGAACACCCCCCCCATTCTAATGTCATAGATGGCAAAATAATCTTCTGCCTTGTCTGAAGGATCAGACCACTGACACATGTGGTCTGAGGGGCATCTGGTGAGTACACCAGACCAGTATAAAAGAGCAAAGTTAATTCATCAAGTCATGTACAGGACAAATTCATGGCAGCAGTCTGCTTTGAAAGACAGATGGACAACCATTTCAGTTTTGTCAAGTGCAACCTTTAACAAGTCTTTTATGCCTTTTCAAGACTTTCACCACATTATCTGAAAAGTAACACCTGTCAGGAATCAAGGAGAAACCACCTCTACAGACAAGATCAGGAATTTCAGACTAGCAAGGCCAAGTCCACTATGCTACTACATCAGTAGTGTGAAATACTAGAAAAGTACAGTTTTGTACCTACCATAAATGTAGATGTCCGATAGGTATGCATCTGCAGTCATCACACATATGGGTTGTCCTGCCTCAGGCAGCCCTTCGGTCGGACGGATTCCAAAGTCTGGGTCCGGCGTCGGCTGATATCGCACTTTCCCCGACGTCACAGCGCCTGTGGTATAAAAACATCAGCCAACGCCATCTTCCTCAGTTTTTCTTGCCCCAGATGCCAGGTGCCCTCTAAGGAAGGCTAAATTTGGAGAGATGCATTTAAAAATCCAAACATGCACAATAATATAAAAACAAATACACCATAATAGATCACCCCAGCTAGCTATTAGAGGGGTAAGTACCCAAGAAATACCACAGAGGGGAAGGAGGAAGGGTAAACCTGACTGCAGATGCATACCTATCGGACATCTACATTTATGGTAGGTACAAAACTGTACTATGTCCTTCAAGGATGCATCTGCAGTCATCACATATGGGTAGAATACCATAGCCAATCTGGGGGTGGAGGTACTAAGTAAAGGATGGTGTAGTTAATATACCCTGCAGGACTGCTGTAGCAAAGCCTGCTCTGGATCTGGAGTATAAAGGTAAATTGTAATGCTTGGCAAATGTATGCATGGAGCTCCATGCAGCAGCTTCTAAAATGTCCTTGGTAGCCACCCCTCTTAGGAAGGCTGTGGAGGTGGCTGTGGCTCTCGTGGAATGAGGTCTAATGTTAGCTGGCACAGTTTTTCCATGAAAGGAGTAACAAAAACGAATGCAATTTCCTATCCATTTTGAAATTGTCTGTTTGGAAATTGCTTTTCCTTGTGTACCAGCAGCATATGCTACCAACAGCTGGTCAGTTTTTCTGTAACCTTTAGTTCTGTCCAAGTAGTAGCGCAACTGTCTGTGTATGTCCAGAGTGTGCAGAAGTTTCTCCCCTTTGTTTTGTGGATTTGGAAAGAAGGTAAGCAAGTGAATAGCTTGATTTAATGAAACCCTGGATACCACCTTTGGCATAAATGTAGGATTGGTTCTTAGTGAAACTCTGTCCTGATGAAAAATAAGAAATGGCTGTACTGCCATAAGGGCCTGTAACTCAGATACTCTTCTTGCTGAGGTTATGGCCAGAAGGAAAGCAGTCTTCCAAGACAGGAACTGCAGTTCTGCAGATGCTGTTGGTTCAAAGGGAGGCAGTGTTAGTTTTTCCAACACGAAGTTAAGGTCCCAAGTAGGTAGTGGTGGTTTCCTTGGAGGATTGATGTTTTTGATTCCTCTTAGAAACTGTCTTAGGAGAGGATGAGAGAAGACAGGCGGATCAGTATTGTACTCTGCTGAAATTGCTGAAGCATGAATTTTAATGGAAGAGTAAGACAGACCATTGTGGAACATTTCTGCCAAGTATTCCAGGATATGTGCCATGTTCATCACTGTCGCATCTAGGCCCTTTGTGGTGTTCCAAATGTGAAATCTTTTCCATTTTGCTGAATATGCCTTTCTTGTGGAAGGCCGGCGAGCTTCCATAATAATATATTTCACTCTCTGAGATAGCTTGTCCTGAGGAGGAGTCAAGGTATTTTCCAGGCTGTTAGTTGCAAGGTTTTCAGGTTGGAATGCAGAGTTTTGTAATTGTGCTGTGTCAGTAGAAGTGGCCATAGAGGAAGAGGCCATGGTTTCGTATGTGACAAGCTCTTTAACAGTGGGTACCAGTGCTGTCTTGGCCAGTCCTGAGCTATCAGAATCACTTTTGGCTGCTCTGTCCTGATCTTCAGTAAAACCTTGGTCATTAATGGGAGAGGTGGGAATGCATACACTGTTAGAGTACTCCAGCTGAAAGAGAGGGCGTCCACTTTCCATGCTTGTGGGTGGTATGTCCTTGAGCAGAATTTCTTCAGTTGATGATTGTGGGGGGAGGCAAAAAGATCTAAGTCCGGCCTCCCCCATGATTGTGTTATCTGTAGAAAGAGGTCTGGGTGCAGCATCCATTCGTGTGCATCCATGGTATTTCTGCTTAAGCTGTCCGCCAGTATATTGTCTTTCCCTGGCACAAACTGGGATTGTAGCTGTATATTGAGTTTCAAGGAAAGTTCCCATAGAGTCATTGCCAGCCTGCAAAGAGGATAGGAATGGGTGCCTCCTTGCTTGTTTATGTACCACATAACCGTGATGTTGTCTGTCCTTATTAGCAGATGGCCATGATGCAGAAAGGGTTTGAAGGCTTCGACTGCATGTATCACTGCCAGCATTTCCTTTTGGTTTATGTGCATGCGTAGCTCTTTTTGTGACCATAGACCTTGAATGCATCTGCCCTCCATGTGCGCTCCCCATCCGTGGTCTGAAGCATCTGTTGTAATGGTTTGGCTGGCTATTGGTTTGCTGAAAAGCAGACCCCTGTTTGACTGGCTTGCTTGAGCCCACAACAGAAATTCCTTTTGAAGGCATGGAATGAGTGGTATCAAAGTTTCCAGGCTGTGACTGTGCTGAGTCCATAAACTTCTTAGGTACCATTGTAGTTTCCTCATATGTAGTCTTGCTTGCTGAATCAGAAAGATGCAAGAAGCCATGTAACCCAGGGCCTGCAGGATTTTCCTTGCAGTCAGCTGGGTTTGTGTTGTCAGATTTTTGAAGTAATCTGGTAGTTGACTTTGTTTTTCTTCTGTGAGGAAGGCCATTTGGGTGGTTGTATCTAGATCTGCACCCAGAAAGGTTATTCTTTGGGATGGAACAAGTCTTGATTTGTGAAAGTTGACTGCATATCCCAAGACCTGAAGTAGGTGGATGGCATAATTCAAGTGTTTTAACAAAGTCTGTTGGCTGTCCGCTTGTATAAGGCAGTCGTCCAGATATGGGTAAATTTGAATCCCCTGAAGTCTGCAGTGTGCAATTACTGATGCCAGGCATTTCGTGAATACTCTGGGCGCAGTAGATAAGCCAAAGGGCAATGCTGAGAATTGATAATGCTCTGACCCTGCAAGAAATCTGAGGTGTCTTCTGCAACTTTGTCTGATAGGGACATGCAGGTATGCCTCCTTGAGGTCTAGAGTTACCAGCCAAGACCCCTTGCCCAGCATGGGAAGGAGCTGCTGTAGAGTCAGCATTTTGAGCTTTGGCACAATGAGATAAGTATTCAGTGCGGACAAGTCGAGAATAGGCCTCCATTGTTTTTCTTTTCTTGGAACAAGGAATAGTCTGGAATAAAATCCTTGGCCTTGCTCTGAGAGAGGAACCTTTTCTATAGCTTTCATTTGCATTAAGCTGGAAATTTGTTTCAAAGCCTCTGCCCTTTGATTCGGTGGCAGGTCTGGCATGCCCTTTCTTTTTGGTAATGTGTGGAAATGGAACCTGTATCCTTTGTCTATTATTTGTAGTGTCCATTTGTCCCTTGTAATACTGTGCCAATTTTCTGAAAATAAAGAAAGCTTTCCGCCCAAAGGTGCTTCTTGAGCACTGGTTGGTGGTGTCAAAGTAAAGTCATTGAGCCTGTCCTTGTGCAGCAGTTGAAAGTCCTGCATTACCTCTCTGGTTGGGAGGCTGCCATTGTCGTCCTCTGTAGGAGCCACTAGCTTGCCCTCTACCTCTGGCACACCTGTTCTTTCCTCTCTGAAACCTCTCTGTGTCTGGAAAGGACCAATTCTTGGAAGGCCAATTCCTGCTGAATCTTGGTGGTTGTACTTGGAGAAAATCTTTGACTGTTTGTACTGATTTTGCCTTTTCTTCAAATTTCTTTAAGACCTCCTGAGCCGTGGAGCCAAATAACTTTTGCTTTTCCAGTGGAGCATCCAGCAGCTTTGCTTTAACATGGTCTGGCAGAGATTGTTCCTTCAGCCAAGCATGCCTACGTATGACTGCGCCAGTCATAGCTGACCTACATGAAGCTTCCAATGCATCATAACCACATTGCAAAAAATGGTTGCTAACCTGTTGTGAGTTATGCACCAGATCCTGAAGTGACTTGCGGTCTAGGGGGTCAGGTGAAGACCGTTTTTTATGCAATTCATCTAACAAATACTCTTGGTACTGTATCATATAAAATTGACAATTTAATGCCCTCATAGAAAGAGTAGCAGAAGTATACACTTTTTTTACCCCATCTCTCTAAAGCTCTGGACTCCCTTTCAGAGGGGAGAGGATTTTTAGCAGTGGCAGCTGCAACCCCTTTAGACCCCTGGGAAATAGTTTCTGGATCAGCAGAGTGGGCCGTATGAAGGTAAAGATGCGAGTCTGGGACCCTGTAGTACCTATCTGGTTTGGCAGGAGCCAGAGGGAGAGAATCAGGGGTTGTGCTAGAGTCAGAGTACACATCATCAATGACATTCAAAACAGGAGGAATAGCTAAAGGCCTATGCTGAGGCAAATGTAAAAAGGTCCTTAATCTTTTCCTGGAATCAGAGAATTCCTGGCCCTGCCATTGGAAATGCTCTCTCATGGTGTGTAGTGTCTCCCCAAAGGAAAACTCTTCAGGAGGGGAGGCCGAGGGAATAGATTCCTCTGCATCAGAATCCTCTTAGGCCGAAAAAGCCTCCTCCTGGTGTTCCGAGAGAGTAGAGCCATCAGAGGCCTCATCTGAGGAGAGGGGATCTCAACCCTGGGCCTTTTGTCTGGAGGAGGTTGAGAGCCCCTGTCCGGATGAGGTTGAGAGCCCCTAATCAAGGAGATAAGATCCTCTGCTAAGCTTAGAATCTGTGAACCAGTAGAGGGTCCCTGAGGGATAACCTTGGGAGGCAAAGCTTTTGAAAGTTTAGCAGCTTTAGCCCTGGAGAATGCCTTAATGGACATGGATGCAGGAGGCCTAGCTGCACCACGTGCTTGTAGATTTGTCTAAAGGAATGGTGTCGGAAGGTTCCAAGACACCAGTTTCTGTTGGAATTTCAATAACAGACTCAGCCAGGGCCTCCGGGACCGAGGTAGTCAGTTGAGCGGTTTCCGTAATTGGAAGTACCAAGGACTCTGTTTCAGCCGGGACCGAGACGCTCGTGGTAGGCCTGGCCATGGTTTCAGCCAAAACCGCAGCCCGCGTGTGTCGGTCCTTGTCCTTCTGTTTCTTAACTAAATGAGAAGTCGGAGTCTCCGACGGCATCTTATACGAAAAACTAGCCCCAAAAAATCCCTCTGCAAACTCCGCCCGACGTCTAAGAGTGCGTCGGTTGAAGGAACCACAGGCTGAACAGGCCGAGAAGTCGTGGTCTGGGCCTAGGCAGGGGAGGCAGTAAGAGTGGAAATCCTTATGAGGTATTTGTTTCCCACAAGTTAAACAATTATTAACTTTATCTGACATCGGCTGAGGCAAGAAAGAGTCCCCAACGGGGTACTTAGCTTTTTGAAGCCTTCGGTAGCTGAATTACAGGAGCTGGCCGACCGGCACTTGTGAAAGTACAGTTTTGTACCTACCATAAATGTAGATGTCCGAACAGGATAGCATCTGCAGTCCTTACAAATGGGTTGTCCTGTCGTCAGGCAGCCCTTCGGTCGGCCGGATTCCAAAGTCTGGGTCTGGCCTCGGCTGGTGTCGCACTTCACCCGACGTCATCACTGCAGGTCTGGTATAAAGGCATCAGCCGACGCCATTTTCCTCAGTGTTTCTTGCCCCAGATGCCAGTTGCCCTCTTGGATAGCTAAATTTTTGGATAAATGCCAATGTTTCCAAAAAGTAGAAGGCAAACACAAAAATAAGCATGTATGTACATATATACAAACAAATACACCATAAGAAATCCCCCAGCTAGCTATTAGGTGGGCAAATACCTAGAGTACCACAGAGGGAAGGAGGGTGGGTAATCCTGACTGCAGATGCTATCCTGTTCGGACATCTACATTTATGGTAGGTACAAAACTGTACTATGTCCTTCAAGGATGCATCTGCAGTCCTTACAAATGGGTAGAATACCATAGCCAAACTAGGAGCCGAGGAAGAAGAAATTATGGTGTAGTTAGGATCCCTTGCAAAACAGCAGTGGCAAACCCTGCCCGGGATCTAGAGTATAGAGGTAAGTTATAATGCTTGGCAAATGTATGCACGGAGGTCCAAGTAGCAGCCTCTATAATGTCCTTGGTAGCCACTCCTCATAAGAAAGCTGTGGTAGTGGCTGTAGCCCTTGTAGAATGAGGCCTTATGTTCTGTGGAATTTGCTTTCCATGGTAGGAGTAACAGAATCTTATGCAATTTCCTATCCACTTGGAGATTGTCTGTTTGGAAATTGCTTTTCCTTCCCTTCCTTTTGCATATGCTACTAGAAGCTGGTCAGTTTTTCTATTGCCCTTGGTTCTGTCCAGGTAGTAGTGCAACTGTCTATGTACATCCAAGGTATGCAGCAGTCTTTCCCCCCTGTTCTGTGGATTGGGAAAGAAGGTAGGTAGGTGGATTGCCTGGTTTAGAGACACTCTGGATACCACCTTAGGCATAAATGTAGGATTAGTTCTCATGGACACTCTATCTTGATGGAAGATTAGGAAGGGTTGTACTGCCATTAAAGCCTGTACTTCCGAAACCCTTCTTGCTGAAGTAATTGCCAGCAGGAAAGCAGTTTTCCAGGATAGGTGTTGAAGATCTGCTGTTGCTGCTGGTTCGAATGGAGGGAGTGTCAATTTTTCTAGCACAAAGTTCAAGTCCCATGCTGGTAAATAGAAGTTATGTCCTTACCATAACGTTCCATGTGGAGTGTTCATCTCGCCTTTGTTCTTACACATGGGTTCGGAGCCGATCCTCGGCTCCGTGCCGGCCTCTTGCAAGCTCTGCATCGAGAAGAAGCTAGAGACAATCTAATACCCACAATCCCCCTCTGCCTTTACCTCAGATCTAGTTTGCAAGCAAACCAATCTATAGAATAGCACACTCATGCTCACATCACATATGTACAGAAAGAATCTACACATAACTATATATATATAAGCCAGACAGACATATAAAATATATATATATATGTCAACTATGTACACAACATTGTAACAGTAGCAGAATGCTCCTGGCCAGGCATCAAAGAACGTTCTTCCTAAGGGTGGGAGGGTGGGACTGTAAGAACAGCAGATGAACACTCCACATGGAACGTTATGGTAAGGACATAACTTCTATATGTGATAGTGTTCAATCTCGCTGTTTGTTCTTACACATGGGTAGCGTCCCTAGCTCCTTGTTCCTGAGGAACTCACGGGAGGACGTTCTTGAGCACAGTGGAACCAAAGGTTGCCCTGTCCCTAGAAACCTTGTCTACCTTATAATGAGAAATGAATGTATGTGGTTTAGACCAAGTAGCAGCTGCACAAATAGCGTCCAGTGGTAGGCGGGCTGCATGAGCCAAAGATGTAGACACTGACCTTGTGGAATGTCCTTTGGGTTTGTGTAACAGGGTTTGATTTGAAGAATCGTAGACATAGATTATACAATCCGTTAACCATTTAGAAAGAGTTCTTTTGGTAACTGCAAGTCCTTTCCTGCTATCAGCAAAAGCCACAAAGAGTTGATCTGTTTTTCTGTGATCCTTTGTTCTATCCAAATAAAATCTTAGCTGTCTGTGAACATCTAATTTGTGTAACATATACTCCATTTTGTTGGAGTGGTTTTTGAAGAAAGTGGGTAATTCAATGGACTGATTAATATTGTTAATAGAACACACTTTAGGGAGGAAGGATGAATTGGTTCAAGAGAAACTCTGTCAGAGTGAAAGATCAAATACGGGTGCTTGATGGAAAGAGCCTGAAGTTCAGATACTGCTAGCGGAAGTAATGGCTACCAGAAAGAGAGTTTTCCAGGATAAAAATTTTAGTGAGCAAGAAGAGGCAGGTTCAAAGGGGCAACATTAATTTAGATAGCAACAAATTTAGACTCCAAGGTGACGAGGAGATCTGACCGGTGGTCTAATATGAAAAACTCCTTTTAAAAGGCTTTACAAAGTCTGTGAGCCATAACAGGAGCTCCACATTCTTCCACATGGAAATTGAAATGGCAGCCAATTGAACTCTTAGTGTAGCAGGAGAAGCACCCTGATGGAATAAGTCTGTTAAGAACTCTAAGATCTTATTCAAAGGAGCTATAAAGGATCCACATGGTGTGTATTCCCAGAATACAAATCGCTTCCATTTGCTAGCATATGTCTTAGTAGTGGAAGCTTTATGAAGCCACCAAAATATCCTGGACTGCTGGTGACAAAAGATCAGACCTGGCTAAGTTGGAATTGGAGCAGCCAAGCTGCTAGATGGAGGGACAGAAGCGCGGGATGGGGAACCCCTGACGAGTGAGTCAATAGGTCTGGCTCTGGGTCCAGAATCCAGGGTCCCCGAATGCAGTGTATCTTCAGGAAGGGAAACCAAATTTGACGAGGCCAGAATGGGGCAATGAGGATTATCGTCCTGTGTAGGTTCTTGGCTTTCTGGAGAAACTTTGATATCAGAGGAAATGGGGAAATGGTACAGGAGTCCCGGGGCCAATCGTGAACCAGTGCGTCCTGGGGACTTCCCTGGAGGGTAATAGGGCAAAGTAGCTCCTGCATTTGGCGCTCATTGGAGACGCAAACAGATCGCAGGAAGGTTGATGCCCCCACGCGAAAAAATCCTTTTCGCTACTGACTGTTTTAGGGACCACTGTGCGGTAACAGAATTGCTCTGCTGAGCCTGTCGGCTATGACGCTGGATGACCCGGGATGTGCGCTATTAGAAAGCGACCCGTGGACTCCGCCCACTGCCAAATTCTCATGGCCTCTCTGCATAGCTGATAGGACTTGGTTCCCCTTGCTTGTTTATGTACCAGACTACCGACATGTTGTCCGTCTGAACTGCAATAGTCCCTAGAGGAAGGAGGGGAGCAAAGTGTTGCAACGCTAGAAACACTGCCCTCAACTCTAGAACATTGATGTGCAGATTGTACTCCAAATTGGTCCATTCGCCTTGGACTGTCTGTCCCTGAAAGATGCCCCCCCACCCTATCAGGGAAGCGTCCGTGGTCACTGTAACTGTGGGCGTAGCACAAACGGTCTCCCTTGGGAAAGGTTGAACGTTTGAAGCCACCAGTTTAGATCTGCTTTGCATGTCTTTGTTATAAGAATCTCGTGTGTTAGAGGTAGTTGTTGAAACGACCATTGTGCAAACAGCAGCCATTGTAGGACTCTCATGTGCAGCCTTCCCAGGGGAATTGCAATCAGGGAGGCTGACATGAGGCCCAACACCTTTAGCACTAGTTTTGCAGGAGATTTCCTTGACAAGAGTAGAAGACGAATATGAGTCTGAAGTGATAATATCCTTTCTGGGGGAAGCCTCAGAATCAACTGACGGTGTCTAACTCTGCTCCTATGAACAAGATGTTTTGTGATGGCTGAAGTAAGGATTTTCCGTTTACGGAGATCACTAGGTGAACACACAGTTGGAGAACAAAGTCTCTGGCCTGCAGTAGTTGATGCCTGGTGGTGGCCGAAAGGAGCCAGTCGTCCAGATACGGAAACACCTGAATCCCTGGCGTCTCAAGTGAGACGCTACCACTGCCATGCATTTGGTGAAGACCCTGGGGCTGAGGTCAGACCAAAGGGCAGGGCTCAAATTGAAAGTGACTGGCTCCCAGCCGAAGCGCAAATGATCTCTGGATGCCCTGGCCATTTTGATGTGGTAGTATGCATCCTCTAGATCTATTGAGCACATCCACTCGTCCTTCTGTAAGAATGGAAGGATCGATTGAAGCGTGACCATTCGAACTTTTCTTTCTTGACAAAGTATTGAGGTAGCTTAGGTCTAGAATGGGCCTCCAGTCCCCTGTTTCTTTGGAACTAAAAGAACCTTGAGTAAGTCCCGAATCCTTGCTGGTCCGCTGGGACTGGCTGGATGACTTTTTTCTAGCAGCTTTGAAATTTCTAAAGCTGCTGGCTCTCGCAGATGGGCGGTACATCTGGGAGTCTTTTCTTTGGGATGGGATGAGATAGGAAGGGTATGTTGTAACCTCTGGTAACCACGCTTTTACCCACTTGTCTGTAGTTATATTTTGCCAGGCCTGAGGGTATAAAGCTAAGCGACCCGACTGCCTCCAGAGCAGGACAGTCGGGCCTCCTCTCAGGAGTGCTGGAAAGGTTTACCAGGGAGTGTTTCCTGACACCTTGATGTTGCGGACCTCTGCCGCCAGGGCGGCGTCTTCCACCTCTGCCCCTCCTCTGCCTCTAGAGGGGCATCACCCTGTGTGCTTGAGAAAGACCCTTGGGGTTTCGAAACCACATTTTTCCACCGCTGCCCTTTGGGGTACGGTCTGGTTGGGGTGGAAAACGGACTCCGACAGCAGACAGAGTCTTTCCCTCTTGTTCACACCGGGTAAGGGTCTCCTTTACTTTGGGGCCAAAGAGAGTGGCACCGTCAAATGGGGCGTTGTAAAGGAAGACTTGAAGGCTTCCGCAAAGGAGCATAGGCATCCAGGATTGTCTGAAGAGCAATCGCTGAAGCTGCTGCCCTACTCGAACCTTCGCCGCGAGGAAATCAGCCTCATGGACGAGTTAACAATCGATGTTAGGGTATTAAGTTGCGCTGTCACTTTCTCTGAGACAGCTGCATCTGTAGCAGCCTGGAGGGTATCTCCCAACTCTTTGACTAGATCCCTCTGTAGACGTGTAAAGTGGGTCAAATAGTTCAGGGACCGCATGGAAAAAGCCGCTGAACTAAAAATGCGCTCCCGCATCTATCCTTCGTCCTAGAGTCTTTATTAGGACGCTGGATAGACGAAGAAGACTCCGACATCTCCTTTTTCCTGACTGCTGCCACCACCCTCGCGCCTACTGGATCTCCTTTTGTATGGTAGTACTTATCCTGTCGTGCTGAGATGTATTTGTGAGGTTTCCTTGTAACAGCTTCCACTGTGTCTGGAGCCTCCCACGCCTTCGAGCAATTAGATCCATTAGTTCGTCGAAGGGAGGAGTGACCCAGGAGGAGGAAGGGCGAGCACCAAATGCCTTCAGCAGAACTGACTCATCCTCAGAAGGGGAAGGGACTGCCAGTCACCTCTCTGCTTCAGGATCTCCAATATGTCCAAAAGAGACATCTTCTGAAGGTGACTTAGGGGACCCCTCTGACTCATCTAAGTCAGTGTCAGATGTCAAGGATTCCTGTGGAGAATCCAAGTGTCTCCTCTTACACAATCTCTTCCTAGGGACTTCGTGGGAGCATCCGAAGAAGCCTCGAAGAAGAGGGGCACCCTCCAGGGGTGGCTGAGACACTGGTGCCCGACGCTTGGATGTGGCCGTGGGTGCAGATGAAGACAAAGGCCCTTTATGGGAGGAGAAACTGCTTCCACTGATGTGGTTGTCTGGGTAGACAACACCTTCCTCATCAGGTCGAACGCCCCGGTCCCGCATCAAGAGTCCCCGGTTCCGAAGAAATGGGAAGAATCCCGACAGGCACAAGGCATCGACCCGAGGACGGAGCCGAATCGATCCGCGCCGAGGCCCAGAGGGGAGAGTCGGAACCGACACGCCGGTTCGACTCGCCCCGGAACCAAGAACAGACCGTCGGCTCCGAGACTCGTACCGGTCCGACGGAGTCGAGGTGAGGGAACAGACCGAAAAGACGGTTCTGGACCCGAGGGCTCCACAATCAGTAGATCAGCTCTTCCGCTCCAAAGACTGAATCGGGTCTCGGAGGAGGAATGGATGGAGATACAGGAAGGCCTTCAAGTTTCGACACCAACTGGGTGGAAACCGAAATAAGTTTAGAGAGGGCCGAATGCTCCAATAACTTCTGCACCACGCGATCCACATCGACATCCGAAAGTTTGGAGGAAGAACGGGTCGAAGGAACCGAAGACGGAGCCGACCTCAATATGGCAGGAGGGAGCTCCATCACCGGTTCCAAGACTCGAGGCTCAGGAACCGATACCAGTTGAACACTCGGCCCTGAAGTCTGTGGAACCGGTGATCTAACCTTTGAAGAAGAGCTCGGAGCCGATGACTTAGGCTCCAACGTCTTCGACTCCTTAGAGGACTTTGATGCCTGGTCAGAAGCATCCAGAGCCTCTTGGAAAGCCGGTTTCAATAGACCCCTGTCCATTAGTTTCCTGCGCCTATCTGTCATGACCCTCCCACTAAAAGAGTGACAGATGGAGCAATCCTCTTGTAAGTGGAGAGGGCCAAGGCAGTAGTCGCAGGAACTATGGTTGTCAGTGACCGACATTTTCTGGCCACACTGACAACGCTTGAAACCAGACTTTACCTTCTCAGACATTACAGTGATGAAAGACAAATCCAGTAAAAAACAGTCAAGTCCGATAAAGTTAGTCAAAACCGATAAAATTGTCAAATCCGGTAAAAAATTCTTCTCAACTAGGTAAGATATGAAGGGTGTAGGCCCCGATAACAATTTGACCGATAATTAAAGTTAACGGTACCAATAAATTAACGGAACCACAACACAATCACACAGTTAACACTGAAAAATATCAAACAGACTAGTATCCTAATAAAATATAACAATAAAAGTTATATCTTAGCTTAGAAACTCTCGAGCTAGCTCCCAACGATGCGTATGCAGCAGCGGCAAACTAGATCTGAGGTAAAGGCAGAGGGGGATTGTGGGTATTAGATTGTCTCGAGCTTCTTCTCGATGCAGAGCTTGCAAGAGGCCGGCACGGAGCCGAGGATCGGCTCTGAACCCATGTGTAAGAACAAACGGCGAGATTGAACACTATCACATTGGTGGTTTCCTAGGAGGTTTTACATTCTTAATTCCTCTCAGAAACTGCCTGAGTAGAGGATGTGAGAAGACAGGGGGATCGAAGCTGTATTCTGCAGAAATAGCTGATGCATGTATCTTGATGGAGGAATAGGACAGGCCTGTATGGAGAAGCTCTGCCAAATACTCCAGGATGTTGGCAATGTCTACCTTTGACACATCTTTACCTCTTTCAGTACTCCAAATGACAAACCTTTTCCATTTTCCTGCATAGTTCCTTCTTGTTGAAGGTCTGCGGGCCTCAAGGATAATGTCTTTAACCCTTTGGGATAGATCTGGGTTAGTTGCTCTTATGTAATGTTCCAGGCAGTCAGTTGCAGAGTTTTCAGGTTTGGATGCAGGATGTTGTAGTCGCTCTGAGTTAACATCAAAGGAATCAGGGGTAGTGTCCACGTTTCTCCCCGAGACATGCTCCTCAGTAATGGATACCAATGTTGTCTTGGCCAATTTGGAGCTATCAGAATTATCCTTGGACGTTCCTCTTTGATTTTCAGTAGTACCTTGTGCATCAAAGGAAGAGGTGGAAATGCATATGCTGTCAGGCCTTTCCAGCTGAAGGATAGAGAGTCCACCTTCCAAGCAAGTGGGTGGTATGTCCTTGTGCAGAATTTCTTGAGCTGGTGATTGAGTGGGGATGCGAATAGGTCTATTTGTGGCATTCCCCATTTCTTTGTGATGGCCTTGAAGATGTCCGGGTGTAGCATCCATTCGTGAGCATCCGAGGTAGTTCTGCTTAACATGTCTGCTAGGCTGTTTTCTTTTCCCGGTACAAATACTGCCTGTAACTGAATGTTGTAACTCAGAGCCATATTCCATAGGTCCAGAGCCATTCGGCATAGGGGGTATGAATGAGTACCTCCCTGTTTGTTGATGTACCACATGACTGTGGTGTTGTCTGTCCTTATCATCAATTGGCCTTCTTGGAGGAATGCTCTGAAATTCTGGATTGCTAGTTTTACTGCCAGCATTTCTTTTTGATTTATGTGCAGGTGCAGCTGATCTGGAGTCCATAAGCCTTGAATGCACTTGTCCAGCATGTGGTTCCCCCCAACCGAGGTCTGAGGCGTCCGTTGTGATGGTTTGGCTTGGTTGAATGCTGTGGAAGGACAAACCTGGGTTTGACTGGCATGCCTGAGCCCACCATAGGAACTCTTGTTTCAGGCATGGGATTAGTGGTATTTCGGTTTCTAAGCTGTGCCTGTGTTGAGACCATAAATTCTTTAGGTACCACTGTAGCTTTCTCATATGCAGTCTGGCATGGGGGACCAGGATTATGCAGGATGCCATGAAGCCCAAGGCCTGCAGTACTTTCCTTGCTGTTAGTTTGTTCTGCTTTGTTAATGCCAAGAAGTAAAGAGGAAGTTGTTCTTGTTTTTCTGCAGTTAGGAATGCCATCTGTTTTACTGTGTCCAATTCTGCACCCAAGAATGTTCTTGTTTGGGATGGTATCAGTCTTGACTTTTTTAAATTGACTGTGTATCCCAGGGCTTGTAGTAAGCAAATGACTCTTTGTAAGTCTTGTGTCAGCTTGTTTTTGTTGTCCGCTTGTATCAGGCAGTCGTCCAGGTATGGATAAATTTGGATTCCTGAAGCCTGCAGTGAGCGATTACTGATGCCAGGCATTTCGTGAACACTCTGGGCAGTAGATAAGCCAAAGGGCAATGCTGAGAATTGATAATGCTCTGATCCTGCAAGAAATCTGAGGTATCTTCTGCAATTTGGTCGTATGGGGACGTGCAGGTATGCCTCCTTGAGATCTAGAGTTACCAGCCAATACTCCTTGCCCAGCATGGGAAGAAGTTGCTGTAGGGTCAGCATTTTGAATTTTGGAACAATGATGAATGTGTTTAAAGCGGACAGGTCGAGAATAGGTCTCCAACTTTTTCTTTTCTTGGTACTAGGAAGAGTCTGGAGTAAAATCCTTGCCCTGTTCTGTAGGTGGTACCCTTTCCACAGCTCTCATCTTTGTTAATTGAGCTATTTGATTTAGAGCTTCTGTCTTTGATTTGGTGGTAGGTTTGGCATTCCTCTTTTACTGGTAAAGTGTGGAAATGAAACCTGTAGCCTTGGTCTATAGTTTGCAAAATCCACTTGTCTCTTGTGATATAGTGCCAGTTTTTGAAAATAAGGCTAACTTTCCGCCTAAGGGTGCTGCTATTTGTTCCCTGGTAGGCGGTGTCAGAGGCAAGTCACTGTGATTGTCCTGTTGCAGTGGTAGTGGTTGTATCTGTGCCTCGTTGGTTATTGCCTTGCCACTGGCGCCCCTGTAGGCACCTCCTCTGGATTGATTTCTGCCTCTTGAACGCCTATTCCTGCCTCTCTGAGTTTTAGAGGAGTCTGGAAAGGACCAATTTTGGAAGGCCAGTTCCTGCTAAACCTTGGGTGCTGAACCTGTAAGAAATCTTTAACTGTTTGTACAGATTTTGCCTTCTCTTCCATTTTCTTCATTACCTGTTGGGCAGGAGAACCAAATAGACTGACCTTCTCCATAGGAGCATCTAATAGCTTTGCTTTAACATGATCCGGCAAGACCTGTTCTTTCAACCATGCATGCCTTCTTATAACTGTGCCAGTCATGGCTGATCAAAATGAAGCCTCCAGTGCATCATAGCCACATTTTAAAGAATGGTTACTAACCTGCTGAATGTTATTCACCATTTCTAGAACATATTTCTTATCTAAGGAGTCATCAGAGGACAGTTTCTTAGTTAACTGATCAAGCATAAACTCTTGGTATTGGATCATATGAAACTGACAGTTCAAAGCTCTAGCTGAGAGAGTAGCAGAGGTGTATACTTTTTACCCCATCTCTCTAAGGACCTGGATTCCCTTTCAGAAGGAGAGGGTTTTTCGCTGAGGTCGGCTACTGCCTTAGGCCCCTGGGAGATAGTCTCAGGATCTGCAAAAGGAGCCTTGTATAAGTGGTGATGAGTGTCCGGGACCCTGTAAAACCTATCTGGCTTAGCAGGGGCTGGAGGTAAAGTATCAGGAGCAGTGCAAGCATCATTAAATGCATCATCCACAACAGGAAGAACTGGAGGTATAGCTAAAGGCCTATGTTGCGTAAGTGTAAAAGGTCCTAAGCCTTTTTCTTGAATCTGAGAAATCTTGTCCCTGCCATTGGAATTGCTCTCTCATGGCATGTAAGGTTTCCCCAAAGGAAAATTCCTCTGGTGGAGAGGCAGAAGGAATCGATTCTTCAGCATCGGAATCTTCATAAGTAGAAAAAGGAGCCTCTGGATGGTCTGTATTGTCTGTATCATCAGAAGAGTCATCTGAGGACACTGGCTCAGGGGCTCTGCTCTAGGTCTCTTTCTGGAGGTTGAGAGGCCCTGTCTGGGTGAGATTGGGATCCCCTTATTAAAGAGATGAGATCCTCTGCCAGAGTAAGCATTTGGGAACTGGAACTGGGCCTGTGAGAGGGGGGCTTAACAGGCACAGACTTAGCAGTTTTGGCTGCTTTAGCCCTGGCAAAGGCCTTTATAGACATGGCTGCAGGAGGCCTAGCAGCACCACGTGCTGGGGTAGAGACATCCAAAGGGATGGTGTCCGATAATTCTTGAGAAACCACAGTAGTAGGCAAAACTTCAGAGGCCGATTCAACTAGGGTAGAAGGGGCCTCGGTAGTAGTCATAGATTCGGCTGAAGATTGACCCGTTTGCTCGGTATCGGCCGAAACAGAGACACTCGCGGTTTGCTTAACCGTGGTTTCGGCCGAAACCGCGGACAGCGAGTGTCGGTCCTTTTCTTTGCGTTTCTTAACAATATGAGTAGTCGGAGGATCCGACGGCATAATGTACGCAAAATCTGAGCCGAAAAACTGTTCAGCAAACTCCGACCGACGCCTAAGCGTTCGTCGGTTGAAGGAAGCACAGGCTAAACAAGCTGCTACGTCGTGGTCTGGGCCTAAACAAGGTAAGCAGTAAGAGTGGAAATCTTTATGAGGTATTTGTTTCCCACAAGTTAAACAGTTATTCACTTTTTCTGACATCGGCTGAGGCAAGAAAGAGTCCCCAACGGGTACTTAGCTTTTAGAAGTCTTCAAGCAGTATTCGGTAGTAGTAATCTCTGGATCTGACCGACCGGCACTTGCGAACAGCTTCTGCTTCGCCACGGCAAGAAAGACTGAGGAAAATGGCGTCGGCTGATGCCTTTATACCCGAAGACCTGCAGTGATGACGTCGGGTGAAGTGCGACACCAGCGGAGGCCAGACCCAGACTTTGGAATCCGGCCGACCGAAGGGCTGCCTGACGACAGGACAACCCATTTGTAAGGACTGCAGATGCATCCTTGAAGGACATCTGCTTCTGCTTCGGGCACCACGCGGCAAGAAAGACTGAGGAAGATGGCGTCGGCTGATGTTTTTATACCCCAGGCGCTGTGACATCGGGGAAGGTGCGACATCAGCCGACGCCGGACCCAGACTTTGGAATCCGGCCGACCGAAGGGCTGCCTGAGGCAGGACAACCCATATGTGATGACTGCAGATGCATCCTTGAAGGACATCTAATGGAAGGAACAGCTACTATGTCTTATAGCAAAAATACAAAAGCTTACCTTAGTTGGTGAAACTCAACAAAATGAATCAAGCTGAATGTCATCTGATCCAGTCTTTCTGAGGATTAGCAACATCAGTGGAAAAAAGGGGGCAACATACCTTAGCTTGGCTGACCTAGGAAGGCAAAGGAATCCATCCTCCGGGCTTTCTATTGTGGTGTAATGCAGCAAAACTGTGCAGAGACTTGCTGGGTTCCAGATAAATCCCCATCTGGGAGAATAACCCACTTGTGTCTCAGCTGTTCAAAGCTCTACCTGCCGAGTTTCTACTTGTATGTAAAAAGCTAAAGTCACTTGATGACTGTTGTCTACCAGAGTGTTTAACTCCTGGCAGGTAAAAAGCTTGCAGAAAAAAGCAACTATTTACCACCCACTTTCAGATGTACCTAGGTGGCTAGTACTCGTCAACTTGCCTGTCGTACAACACTGCAGTGCTAGAAGTCTGGAATCCTAAGCTACATCAAGACAAAGGACACACAAAGTCTTCACAACGACGAGTGTTAACTCCTTCATGCTGGCTCATTAGGTAAACGTTCTTGTTTATATAGGCTCTGCACTCAGTGTCTTTCCAGGCATTGTCACAATCAAAGCTATCTGTTGTTACAGTAAACAATTCAGAATCCAAGGTTAGGCATGGGTCTACATTAAAAATTACCTACACAACAGTATCACAGGAGCAAAAGTCAAATACCTCCTCACTACAGTCGTATTTATGTTCCTCATTTGTAAGGAGAATGTCGAATTTCAATTTCAGAAGAAATGCAAAGGAGAAAGCTGAAGAAACCAGGGCAAATATGAAAAACATATTTCAGACATTTTCATCTATTCAGAAACATGTTGTATTCTGATAAAAACACCATCAGACCTGCCTAAAAATGCTGTGATTTCATCAAAAAGGTGTATGTGCAGATCTATCTATCTAGTTTACCATGAAGAAATAAACCTATGCTGTTAGGAGGACAGTGTGTGTGCACGTGCGCATGTGAGACAGGAGGTGTGTTTTTAGGTGGTGTGTGGCAGAGAAATGTAACATTCACCCACAGTTCTTTGTACAGCTGCGTGTGCAAACCTCAGCCTGTAGCATTTAATCTGTACAGACCGGCCTAAGGATTACATGCAGCACACTTACAAACTGTATGAAGTTGCTATACAATATGCAGGGTCATAGAGTACGCCCCCTATTAAACGATCAATGACTTCATTTCACAGAAATGATGGAGTGCCCTACCTGAAATACTCACTGGAGGCAGGGAATTGTTGGTTGTTGTTACCATGAAATTAAACTGCCTCATACATTCTTATACCCAGAAAAATCAGGAAACTGGCATGTGCATTTATATTGCCCCATGGGATTGGAAGGAATGGGTTCATATACATTATACTGCCCAAATGAATTAAAAAATAAAGTACAGCAGTACAGCATGACAAGAAGAGCTATCTGCCAACACCGCTGAAATTAATCTCATGTCCTCCTAACAGCATGGTAAACACAAGTCTGAAAAAAAGTCATTTGAAACTGTAGAAATAATCACTTTATGTTTATATAAGTGGGTTTGCAGATTTTAAAAGGCTGAATTAGAATTTATAACAAAGTGCAGAGGGGCCCAAACTGTTGTTATGCATTTAAATGTCACTTTCTCAAAGCATTCCCGTAAGGATAATTTAATGTTGCTAAACAACATTACAAATATTTAGTCACAGTACTTGGTGGCAGCATTACCCACTAGATCGCATAAAAGCTGCCTTTTTCCTAAAACATAAAACAAAGGCTTTCACAGACTGATACTTCAAGTCATCCGTAAGGAACACATTGCAATTCACTACTTTCTCTGAAACAGACTGCCTGTGAAAGCAACTCGTCTCTTACATGAATTAAGACAGTCTACTACAAGTATGCTAAAAAAGTAGACTCAGTTGAATTTTCTGTCTGCAATTCACTTTTTTCTTTTATGGAAATTCCAAATGATCTGATGGTAGAGCTGCTGCCAATTACTTGGATTTCCATCTTACGCACATGCCGCCTCACGTGATTAAGACTTGTGTGCTTATGGTGGCTATATACATGTGTAGGACAGAGGTAATAATACCTCTTAACTGTACAGATTTTTGCAGAATGTCCAGATTTTTGCCTCATATTTTTGGTCCATTTTCTACAAAATTGTTGTTTTCTAGGAAATCGATGGCAAATCATTGAAGATTTAAGTCAGAAAACGAGACATTTGAATTTCAGACTTCATTCCCTTCAGAAAATTCATACTAATGCAAAATCTGTTATTCTATCAACTTTCTAAGTTTGTGAGAGCAACATTTAAAAATTGTTCCTATTTTGGGCCTTTGCATCGCCATTATTTATGGCTTTGTCCCTTACTCTAAGAGGGTGAGAGGTATGGTTACAACACTGCAGTATCAGGCATCCAGATCTTAACCATCAAATACCACTAATGAGTTGGTCTGCTATGACCAATTTACAAATGAGCTTTCATGGCAGAATGCTTGCACATGCAGGAGATACATGAAAACAAACCAAAGACGTCGAAAAGCAAAATTGATGAGGAGTTAGACACGAATATGATTTATATGGGTGGTGGGTCAAGCATGCGACCAGCTGACAATTTGGTAATCTTATTGTAACACCTCAAATGGTATTTCAATATCCACAAATACAGACCAGGGAGGGGGGACATCCAGCAAATACTGACAAGTAATTTGCTTTTACCCTCCACATTTTGGCAACCTTCAGATTAGTGTACCTGCTTGTCCCTCCGGTCTAGGAAAGTTCAAAGGGGTCTCTGTGATCACCAGATCCACATAGAAAAGGATGATCATCAAAGGTATTAACAGCTAGCACAATTTTGTAATGTAGAGATAAAGGTTAGGGCTTCACAGACATGTAATGCCTAGCACAATGCTAATTAATGTGCATAGTGGTCAACTGCAGGGTGTTGGTGAAACTTAGGACAATGCTGACACGTCTTTTCAGCTGTGAACCACAATGTGCAGTGAAATTTTAACTACGAAATCCTTGATGAGTTGTGTTTCATTTCTTGAGAACAGAATACTGGCATTTTTAGTGGATTCTTTTCAGCTCTAGATGAAGCCAAGTCACAGTCACCTGATGTTGCAGAGGACACGATTCTAAACTGTACATGCAATAACTTCAAATACAATGCTCTAGCTCACTGCTACACTAACATCTTCCAACCTTAACCTTTTACAGCCCCATCTTGTTACCCACCCCTAAAGGTCAGTTAATTTCTTCTACCACTCTCTCTTTATTCCTGGAACTTAATGTCTTTCGCCACTACTGCTGTATGTCCTACAATCCCTTCTACTAAGAAATACACTAAATGTATTCTTCAAAGACAGCACTATTTCACATCACCCTGGCAACATTTTTCAGCCCAACCTACACCTGCAATATGACATCAACGATGCATAAATGCTCCAACAAATATAGTCTCTCCTGTCAAATTAGTGCAGCTGCAGAAGGCAACAAAACCAACTGCCATCCCCCAAATGTGAAAATAAAAGCTTCATTTGACCACATACAAATACAAACATATAAGCAGCTGCCTGTGTAACTGTAGTGGATCATAGCAATAACAAACGACTGGGTGTGGTATATTTATGATTTGCCCACAGTTGGTGTGGTTCAATCCAGAGGGCAAAAAAGGAAAACTTTTCATTGCATTCAGTGTTTTTTTTTTATTTGCTTCCCCTTAAAACTTGTTAGTTCAAACCCAGAGCATTAATCCAGTCATTCCTTTGTGCAGAATTAAGAGAAAGCATATCAATTTTACTTGTATCATGCTCTCTTGTCCAGGCTATATTCTCTTGCTTATGCTGAAGTGCCTACCTTTCTTAAAACTGAAGGAAGGAAAAAAAGGCACCTGTTTACTTTAGTATCCTTATTATACAGGAAATAAATGAAAAAAAAACATGCAGTACGTCATGTTTTATAAAAAATACTGTTAAGAACAAAGCCTGTTTTACCTAATAGATACTTTTTTCCTACCTCTTCTCTCTCCTTAATGTTTTTCTAGGTATTAATGAAGTAGGGCATATGCTTCGGAGTCCCCTAAAAGGTTAAAAGTCAAAATGTCCAATATTTTCAGGTTTTCTTGTTCCGCCACATTTCACAAATGTGATTGACTGCTTTGTAATCCCACATTTACTCAATTTCTGAGTTGCTGGTTTTCTTCCTGTTGATCTCCATCTCCCAGTTCCAGTCTGTTGCATTCCCAACATACTCAGTCTAGTCAACTTGTGTGATTTTTTTTCAGTCTCTCAAACATTTTCCTTTGGAACACTGGGAAATTACAGGCACAGAGTCTCTTTATGAGCTTTATATAAGAATAACTAGTAGAATCCCCTTCTGGTTGATAGCTCACTTTTTTTGAACAAATGTTTGTATTTCATTGCCAACATGTTCTGCATCAGAAAAAATGACTGAACCAGCAGAGAAAATATTCTGAAGATAGCTGGATACAGCAACTTGAATCTCACACCCCCTTCTCAACTTTCTTTTATTGCTAGAATCAATGTACTCCTTTTCTGCCTGGTGTGCAGTGAGTAATCATTTTCCACAAACATTCTACTGTCTCCAAATTTTAGTACTTTGTCCTTCTGTCACAGTTTTGTCAGAATCAACTCTTTTCTGCTGGTAGGATTGCATCTTTACTATTGGAGGTCTTGACTGCTTTCCCTTAGCCAGGTTTGAGCATACACACAATTTGCCACTTGAGTTAACTTCTGCTGTGAAACACCAGTCCAGTTGCTTACTTATATACTTTCATAAAATTAGTATTCTCTTCCTTCCAGTTTATCTGCTACAGCAGAACATCTCAGGTTTTCCCTGTGTGCTCTATCCTCTAACTCTACAATTTTTCAAACAATTTTTCCTTAGGCAGTCTGATACTCAGCCAGCCTTTTTCTTCATTTCAACCTTTGATTTTTGTAGTTTTATCAGCTCATCTGAATATCCATCTAAAGCTTCCATTTATTTTATTTTTTAAAGATTTTTGTTATTTGACTTGATGTACTCCGTTTCATAATCAGTTTTGCGCACATTTGATTTATTTTTTCCTCTTGGTAACTGGAACCCATGTCTTGCACCAAAGCTGGAGCTTGAATTGTTTTTTGCTGAACAACTGCAAGATTCTTCTCAACCAGTGTTTTCACCTTACTTTTATGATTGTTTTTCCTCAGGTTCTCTAAATTTCTTCTTTGCTGGCATACAGGCAATGCACTTCCTACTAAGTAACTGAAATTTACTCAAAAAGAAATTCAGTGTCTCTCTCTTCTGAGTTTGTTTTCATACTGGGAGACGTGAAATAAAAATGTTACTCAGTGTGCAGGCAATTTGGAAGTCCATACTGGAGGTAATCCTTGTTCCTTTCTGCTTTTCCAATGGACCCTTTCCAGCACTAGCCAAAGGTAAAGTAAAATTCTTAGATGTGTTATGAGATATGAGGTAAGAAAGTAAGTTTTTCCAATCAGTATAGTCGTTTACATTAGAAAAAGGAGAAAGGTCAGTGCCCAATGCATGAAAATATGATTATTGTACAGATGAAAAGGAAAACAGCAGAGCTGTGCACAGGTGCTTATTATACAAAGACCCCCGATTAATACTCAAAAAGTGCACGCTGATTTGGTCAGCGTGCACGTTGCAAATCCGAGTTATAGTAATGGAAAAAGGTCCTGTCGCCCAGACTTTTTCCATTACTATAACTCTTACAGCTATGTTAACATAGCGAGACAGCTTTAAAAAAAGCAACGGAGATTCGCTATGTTAAACCCATTTAACATAGCGAAACAGTTTGTAAAAAACAACGAAGATCTTGCTTTCTCCGTTGCTTTTGCCCACAGCTCTGTTGCACTGTGTAGGCATACGCATGCGCAGTACATCAGAACTGCCGCAGAATACCAGATAACTGTGGAAGGGCAGCAAGGAGGCATTATACAATGCCATTATTTAAGAACAGTAATTTTTTTTTTCTTAAATAATGCCATTGTATAATAGCAACCACACCAACAGTGGGTAAATCCAGCATTACCCACACCCAGGCATGGGTTATTGCTATATTATATAATGACTGGCCATTAACATTTGAAAACGAGCACGCTGATTGGCATATGCTCAATTTATAACAGGTACGCTTGGCTGGGCTGACCAATCGAAAAAGGTCCAGTCAACCGGACTTTCTTCCCTTAATATATGCTATAACTTAAGTTTTCTTAACCATAAAAAAATAAATAAATAAAATATTTGAAATCTGGACAGTCCAGAGTTAAGAGAGACAGGATGGAGAAAATACTAGGAAAATCAGGTATGTTATTCAAAACTAAAGAAACCTACCTGATTTTCCTTGTGTTTTCTCCATCCTGTCTCTCTCATACCTCTAAAGTGTCTGAATTTGATATCTGCCTTTCTCCATTGCTTCCTTTCCAAAGCATTAATAAACTGTGTAAGCGTGGGAACCCAAGTCCCATAGACATGTGCAGTACATCAAAAAAAACAGAAATATATCTTAAGAAAGCAGAATACCACAGAGCCATTGTACAAGACATATCATTGTATATTAGCTGGGTCACTCGTTTACACTGTGAGGTAGTGCTATTGGTTTATGGTTCGATGAACATGTAACTTAATGCGATCTTTATTAATGAGTGGGGCTTGTATTTCCTGCCCCCGTACATAGTGTGCTAATTTTAGAGCGACTTTGCTACAACTTTATTCCTTGTGACTCTTATAAATTTGCTATAAAATGAATAGCAGCAGGTACTTAGATTTGGAGCTATGTGCTTTTTATATTTTTATTTTTTTATGAGTCAACTCTTTTGAAATGTTGCATCAGGTTTTTTACTAGTCACTGATTGATAAATGGGCCATATATTTTTCTGGTTTTGCTATTGGTTAGTTTTCCTTTTTACTTGGTTTTGTTGGTTCTTCCTCACCAACTATATTGTCATATTCCATAGGATTTTATTGGTTGCACTGTTGGGAAGGAGCACATAATAGGGATGTATGTATAAGGTGATTTGATAGCCTATTTTTAATCACTGAATAGCCTTTGTAATTTTAAATACTGTATGTAGTGCGCTGTATCACAGCATGGCTTACTGGTCTCTTAGTTTCTTACAGAACTAATGATACTGTGTGTGAAGATAGGCTGCCAGCCTAGCCAGATGATTCTGTCATTTGTAAACATTAATGTAAGTCACAGGCTTGTTCTCGTAAATGTGAAAAGATTGCATTGGATATTGAACTGCAAAAATATAACAGTGCACTCTGCTGTAAGAAAGCTAAGTCAAGGATTTCATGACTGTCTTTGATGTTAAAATTCAGAGCCGATATGTCTAGAGAGAGACATCCTGCCTATTGTTTTAAGACCAGAGTTAATGGATAGAATTTGTGTGTTTAAGTGTCTTTTATTGCTCTGGTTTCTGCCCGGGGGTAAAGAATGTAAATGTAGTTTCTGTTAGCCTGGGAACACTACAGAAGTGTTAAGAATGATGTAATGTGAAGCAACTCTGTAATATCAATTTAGAGAGAGAGAGAATCAGATAGCTCAGAGCATTTTGTCTTGAGAACATTCAACTCATCAGCACTGCCTGTTTCTATATGTAAGTTATTTAGAACTGTGTTTTTTCTTAGAAATAGCTAGGAATCAGGAAGATTAGACTAAGCATTTTTCTGTGCTGATGTTAGAACTTTTCTACTGTATTATTTTAAGTATTTCTCTGTGATCTCTTAATTAGCACTGTGTAGTAATAAGTATTGACTTGTGTTTTTATTTATTATTAAATATTTTTAAACCTTTCAATGGTGTCTTTTATGTAGAGTTAATTTAAGTTCTAGAGTACATTAATTGTCTATAGTGATACTGTACCAAGTCACATCTAATAAGTTTTGACTGTACAGTCACACTTACCATTTGGATAATAATATTGCACAGTAATAACTGGACACCCTTTCAGAAGGGCCTTTGAGTAGTTATTAGTGGGTGGTGGCAGCCGGTACTACCGTATAGTCTCGGTAAAAGGGGCACAGCTGGATAACTTGTGCCAGCCTTCCCCAGGAGTGTCTGTGTGGTCATATAAAACCCTTATCTCAAAGTGTGTGTGTGTGTGTGTGTGTGTAAGCTACTTGGGCAGGGACACGAAGCAGTGGTTGGACAGAGCGGGTTGCTGGAGGTTTTAGCTTGCCCACTAAACTGAGACTTGGACACTATAGCAGTGCCAGTGAAGAGTCTTATTTGGGACCTGGAGAGAAAGGGAGAAATCAGCCCCAGACTGACTGTGATCTGTGTGTGCTCTTAAGGGAAATTGTACTTTACTGTGTGTGTATTTAATATCCTTTCCCTACATGGACGCCCCTCACTGGTATTAGTAGTGAGGACTGAGGCTCCTTGATTGCTGGGCCAGTGCACGGGCATCCCATATTAATTGTTTGGCAGTGGTGGGATATCCACACCACATATTAATTGGTTGGCAAATACTAATTGGCTTGTAGTGGTGTGGGTAGACTGAATTCATGTAGCTTGTGTACAGTGATCACTGAAAGTGTTTTGTACTCTAAATCAGCCACGCAGTGAATACTCAAGAGTACAGATAGCAATTGTTTTATTTCTTCTGGTAGCTTAGTTAGTCAGGGAGAGCAGGCAACATGTCAGCAGAGGAGTACAGAAAGCTGACAAGGAGCCAAGCTGGCTGAGAAGTGCCAGGCTAGGGGACTGGTGCATGGAAACCTGACTAAGGCAGACATGATTGCAGCTTTGGTCACAGCTGCATGGACAACGATCAGACGGGCAGTGGAGATGTACCACCTTCTGAGAATGGACAGCTCAACCTTTGTGCAGAGGACTTAAAAATCCATCTGGAGCTAGAGAGACTTGAGTTGGAGGCCAAACATTTGGAAATAGAAGCATCTGAGAGACAGAGATGTCTGTAGGCTAGGAGAATGAGAAACTGCTACACCTGGAAGCTGAGGAAAAGGACAGGCAGCATGAGAGGGAGATGCTGACTCTTTGCCAGAGTCATGGAGGTAATGGGGAAGGGAGTAACTGGAACCCAGAAGCACAAAAGGTCAGTAAATTTCTTCTGCAGTTTAAAGAGGGGGATAATTGTGATAGTTTTATTCATATGTTTGAGAGTATGTATACAGTATGATGTTGACCAAAGGCTCTGGGTATGGTTCCTGACCCCCTTACTCCATGGTAAAGCTGCAACTGTGTTGTCTAAAATGTCTGACGTTGACCGTCTTAACTACACTGTTAAGCACTGTTTGTTAGAATGTTTTAAGCCAACACCTGAAACTTGTAGAAAAAAGTTTCATGAGCATGGACGAAAGGGAGATTAAAGTGTGTGTGAATATGTTGCTTAACTGAGCACTTATTTTCATAGGTGGGTGAGTGGATGTCAGGTCACCACTTTTGAAGGGCGGTCAGACTTTTTGATGAGGGAACAAGTCCTTAACACTTTGCCTGAGGACATGAGGATCTGGTTAGCTAATAGACAATGTGCTACTTCAGATGAGTTGAGGAAGAAGGGAGACCTATACCTGGTAAGCAGGGCATCCCTGCACAGGAAAGAGACCACCAGTCTAAAGGAACCCATGGCGGGCAGGACAGACTGCCCCAATAGAATCTGCCAGTAGCAGGGGAAGTCCAAGTACACGTCCAGGACCTAGGGTTAAATGTTTTGAATGCAACCAGTGGGGCCATGTGGCATACAGATGTCCACGGAGGCAAGGTGGGGAACAAAAGATGAGAGAGCCAGTAAGTGGGAAAGACAAAATGCCAATAGTAGGTTGTCTTGAGACAACAAGGGTATCGAACTACCATCCTGCAGATGTCCTGATAGGGAAGGATTTGGATGAGCCAGTACCATGTTCTTATGTAGTTACACGCAGTCTGGCTAGGAGACAAGCATGCGGGTCTGGTAGCCTGGTGGAGACCCAGACAGTTGCAGCCAGGAATGGTGAGGTGGTTACTTCAGGGAGGGAGTACTCTGTAGCAGTGAAACTGAAGGTGAGCCACAGCTGTTTGTGGGTACTGATGGTCCCTTGGACACAGTGACTGCAAAGGTAGAGGTGAGTAGTAGTACCAAAGGCCGAGAGTGAGGCACCACTGTCAGAAGATGCCAGAATTCCTGTGGAAAGGGAGCTGGGAAGGGTTATAAAGACAGAGTTGAGACAGGCTCATCTCTCAGACCCTACACTGCAATGCCTGAGGCAGGTAGCTAGAGAGGCACCTGATTCTCAAGGGAAGGGGGAATTTGTATACTGGGGCAAAGGGTTACTGTATAGAGAGTGGACCCTGAGGGAGGGCTAGAAGGTGAGAGGGTACAGCAGTTGGTAGTGCCTAGAGCCTACCATCTGGAGTTTCTAGCCATAGCCCATGATATTCTCTTTGCAGGTCATATGGGCATAAAATGTACAAAGAGACGTATTATGCAGAACTTCGATTGGCCTGGAATTTCCAGAGATGTAACAGAGTAAATGCAGAATTTCTATTAGCCTGGAATTTCCAGAGATGTAACAGAGTACTGCAGGAACTGAGAGTAGTGCCAGAAGGTAGGCAAGGCAGAAGACAAGGTGAGAGAGCTCCTTTGGTGCCTTTGCCTGTGACTAAGGAGCCATTTCAGAGGGTAGCTATGGATATTGTGGGACCTCTGAGTACCCCATGTTCCACAGGGAAAAGGTATAGCCTAGTGGTAGTGGACTATGTTACACGATCCCCCGAAGTAGTGGCTCTGTCCTCCATTGAGGCAGAAAAGATGGAAAATGCGTTGTTAGAGATTTTCAGCAGGGTAGGTTTCCCAAAAGAAATACTAACTGACAGAGGTGCCAATTTCATGGCCCACCTGCTGGCTTGTCTGTGGAAGTACTGTGGGGTGAAGCACCTGAAGACCACCCCCTACCATCCTCTGACTAATGGTCTTGTTGAGAGGTTAAACTCTACAATCAAGTCCATGCTACAAGCATTTGCAGACCAGTTTTAGAGGGAGTGGGACAAATATTTGCCCAATCTGTTTGCTTACACAGAGGTTCCCCAGGAGTCCACAGGGTTTTCACACTTTGAGTTGTTGTATGGGCACAGGGTGAGGGGACCTCTGGATTTAATTAGAAATGAGTTGGAAGGTGAGTGTGAATCTCACAAGGAGTCTGTTGTGGCATACATCCTAAACCTCAGGACAAGGCTCAGGGAACTCATGGGCTTGGCCCAAGAGAACCTGGCAGAAGCCCAACAGAAAAAGGTATGTTATGACAGGAATGCTTGAGCTAGAGAGTATGCTGTAGGGCAGCAGGTACGGTTTCTCATTCCTATCAGACAACAAGCTGCAAGCAGCTTGGGAGGTACCCTACATGGTTGAACAGCTAGGCAGGAGCACAAATTGCACCATGTTAACATGATGAAACCTTACCATGATAGGGAGGCCCTTGTGCTGAGCATTTGCAGTGGATTGCAGGAGGAGTCTGAAGGAGATCTGGTGACTGATCTCCTCAGTGAGTTTCAGACTGACACCTCAGTGGAAGAGGTAGCAATGTCGCAGCAGCTATCTCCTACACAAGTTCGAGAAATAGCAGTGTTACAGGAGTTTGGGGACATGTTCAGTGAGAAACCAGGGTGCACCCATCTGGTGCAGCACCAGGTGGATACAGGACCCCAAAGGCTTATTAGGCAGGCCCCTTTATAGGGTGGCTGAGAGAATCAGATGAGGGAGGAGATACAGGAGGGTGATTCAAGAGTCCAACAGTCCCTGGGCCTCCCCAGTGGTGCTGGTGCCAAAGAAGGATGGCAGCACCAGGTTCTGTGTGGACAACAGGAAATTAAATAGAGTCAGATGCTTATCCCATGCTTAGGACAGATGGGGCCCTAGAGGAGATGGGTGGGACTAAGCATCTTACAACCTCTGATCTTACCAAGGGTCACTGGCAGGTGCCCTTGACTCCCAGTGCTAAAGGGAGGTCAGCCTTCCTGACTCCTTTTGGCTTGTATTAGTTCACAAAGATGCCCTTTGGGATGAAAAATGCCTCAGCAACTTTCCAGAAGCAGGTAGATCATATCCTAGCAGGAGCATGAGGGTATGTCCTTGCTTACCTAGATGATATTGCCGTCTACAGCCATTCCTGGCAAGAGCACCTTCAACATGTCAGGGAGGTGCTGGGCAGACTACAGAGGGCAGGGTTGACCATTAAGCTGAGCAAATGTCAGGTGGGTATGGCAGAGGTCTCCTACCTGGGACATAGAGTGGGGAGTGGTAAGATCAGGCCAGAACCTGCCAAAGTAGAAGCCATTCAGGCATGGCCTGCACCTGTTACCAAAAGGCAGGTGAGGGCATTCTTACAGATAGCAGGGTACTACAGAAAGTTCATCCCCAGTTATAGTACCACAGCTGCTCCCCTCACAGACCTGACAAGGAAGAACAGGCCAGATAAGGTAGTGTAGACCACAGTATGTGAGCAGGCATTCCAGAAGCTTAAAGAAGCTTTGGGAGGACCCCGTGTTAGCCAGTTCAGATTACAGCGAAGAATTTGTTGTGCAGGTGGATGCTTCAAACCATGGGGTGGGGGCTGTAATTAGCAAGATTTCTTCAGAGGGAGAAGAGCACCCAGTGGTTTATCTCAGTCACAGGCTCCAACACAGGGAGGAATGCTATGCAGTTGTAGAAAAGGAAAGTCTAGCCATAGTGCGGGCACTGCAGAAACTTCAGCCTTATCTGTATGGAAGAAAATTCACTGTAGTGGCAGATCAAAACCCCCCTAACGTGGTTACACAGAGCCAGCCAGCAAAATGCCAAGTTGCTAAGATGGAGCCTAGGGTTGCAAGCATATGATATGTCAGTGCAGCACCGTAGTGGGATTAGCAATGCCAACACAGATGGTCTCTCAAGACAAGGAATGGGATAAGGTATACTCATCAGATAGACCTAACCCTCTAAAGCAACGTTTCTCAAGGGCCACAAACTAGCTTGAGTACTCCCAGGGGGGAAATGTGTGAAGATAGGTGAAGACTGCCAGCCTAGCCAGATAGAATTTTGTAGATAATTATGTCATTTGTAAATATTAATGTAAGCCACAGCCTTGTCCTCTTAAATGTGAAAAGACTGCACTGGATATTGAACTTCAAAAATGTAACAGTGCACACTGCTGTAAGAAAGCGAAGTCAAGGATTCCATGACTGTCTGATGTTAAAATTCGGAGCCGATATGTCTAGAGGGAGGCATATGTCTAGAGGGAGGCATCCTGCCAGTTGTTTTAAGACCAGAGTTAATGGCAAGAATTTGCACGTATAAATGTCCTTTAATGCTCCGGTTTCTGACCAGGTGTAAAGAATGTAAATATAGTTTCTGTTAGCCTGGGAACACCAGAGAAGTGTGAAGAATGATGTCATGTGAAGCAGCTCTGTATTATCAATTTAGAGAGATCAGAGAGCTCAGAGCATTTTGTCTTGAGAACATTCAACTCTCCAGCACTGCCTGTTTCTATATGTAACTGTGCTTTCTCTTAGAAATAGCTAGGAATTAGGAAGATTAGACTAAGTGTTTTTCTGTGTTGATCATCATTTTTTTCGGCTGCTCCCATTAGGGGTCCACCGACAGTGGATCAACTGTTTCCATTTCTTCCTGTCCTCTGCATCTTGCTCTGTCACACCAACTACCTGCATGTCCTCTCTCACCACATCCATAAACCTCATCTTAGGCCTTCCTCTTTTCCTGTTATCTGGCAGCTTCATCCTTAGCATCTTTATCCCAATATACTCTGAATCCCTCTTCAGCACGTCTAAACCAATATAATCTTGCTTCTCTGAATTTGTCTCCAAACCTTCCAACCTGGGCTGACCCTCTAATATACTTATTCCTTATCCTGTCCATCCTCGTCACACCCAGTGCAAATCTTAACATCTTCAACTCTGCCACATCAAGCTTGGACTGCTGCCTTTTTGTCAAAGCCACTGTCTCCAATCCATATAACATAGCTGGTCTCACTACCCTCTTGGAAATCTTCCCTTTCACTCTTACTGGTACTAGTCTGTCACAAATCACTCCTGACACTCTTCTCCACCCACTCCATCCTGCCTATACTCTCTTCTACACCTCTCTTCCACACTCACAGTTACTCTGAACTGTTGATCCCAAGTATTTAAACTCAGCCACCTTTGCCACCTCTACTCCCTGCATCCTCACCATTCCTCTATCCTCCCTCTCATTCACACACATATATTCTGTCTTAGTCTTGCTGACCTTCATTCCTCTTCTCTCTAGAGCATATCTGCACCTCTCCAGGGTCTCCTCCACCTGTTCCCTACTCTCACTACAGATCACAATGTCATCTGCAATCATCATAGTCCACAGGGACTCCTGTCTGATCTCGTCTGCCAACCTGTCCATCACCATTGCAAATAAGAAAGGGCTCAGAGCTGATCCTTGATGTAATCCCACCTCCACCTTAAACGCATTCATCACTCCCACTGCAGACCTCACTGCTGTCGCACTACCCTCGTACATATCCTGTGTACCACTCTTACATACTTCTTTGACACTCCCGACTTCCTCATACTATACCACAACTCCTCTCTAGGCACCCTATCATATGCTTTCTTAAAGTCCACAAAGCAACTCCTTCTGACCTTCTCTGTACTTCTCCATCAACACTCTCAGAGCAAACATTGCATCTGTAGTTCTCTTTCCTGGCATGAAACCATACTGCTGATCACTAATCATCACCTCCCTTCTTGACCTAGCTCCATTACTCTTTCCCATAACTTCATGCTGTGACTGATCAATTTAATCCCGCTGTAGTTACTACAGCTCTGCACATCACCCTTATTCTTAAAAATCGGTACCAAAACACTTTCTCTATTCCTCAGGCATCCTCTCACTTTCCAAGATTTTATTAAACAATCTAGTTAAAAACTCCACTGCCATTTCACCTAAACACCTCGATGCTTCCACAGGTATGTCATCTGGACCAACAGTCTTTCCATTCTTCATCCTCTTCATAGCTATCCTTACCTCCTCATTGCTAATCCACTGCACTTGATTCACTATATGCACATCATCCAACCTTCTCTCCCTCTCATTCTCTTCATTCATCAACCCCTCAAAGTACTCTTTCCATCTGCTCAACACAATCTCCTCGCTTGTGAGTATGTTTCCCTCATTATCTTTTATCACCCTTACCTGCTGCACATCCTTCCTAGCTCGGTCCCTCTATCTAGCCAATCGGTACAGGTTTTTTTCTCCCTCCTTATTGTCCAACCTTTCATACAATTCTTCATACGCCTTATCCATAGCCTTCACCACCTCTCTCTTTGCCATGCACCTCATCTCCTTATACTCGTCTACTTTCTTCATCTCTCTGACAATCCCACTTCTTCGCCAACCTCTTTCTCTGTATACTCTCCTGTACTTCTTCATTCCACCACCAGGTCTCCTTGTCCCCCTTCCTCTTTCACGATGTCACACCAAGCACTTTTCTAGTCATCTCCCTTCTGTAGTTACCCAGCTAACTGTAACTCTTCACTGCCACCCAGTGCCAGCCTTAACTCTTCCCTGAACTCCACCTCACAATTGCTCTTTTTCAATTTCCACCATTTGATCCTTGGTGCTGCCCTCACACTCATCCCCCTCTTCTTGATCACCAATGTCATCCTACAAACCACCATCACATGCTGCCTAACTACACTTTCCCCTGCCATCACTTTACAGTCTCCAATCTCCTTCAGACTGGCCCTTCTACATAAGATATAATCCACCTGTGTGCATCTTCCTCCATTCTTGTATGTCACCCTATGCTCCTCCCTCTTGTTTCTACTGTATTATTTTAAGTATTTCTCTGTGATCTCTGAACTCTTGACTAGCACTGTGAAGTAAGAAGTATTAACTTGTATTTTTATTATTAAATATTTTAAAACCTTTCAACCGTGGCTGTTTTATGTAGAGTTAATTTAAGCTCTAGAATACATTGCATGTATATAGTGATACTGTAGCCAGTCACTCTAATTAGCCTTGACTGCTCAGTCACACTTACTATTTGGATAATATTGCACAGTAATAACTGAACACCCTTTCAGAAAGGCCTTTGAGTAGCTGATAATAGTGGGTGGTGGCAGCCGGTACTACCATATAGTCTGGGCAAAAGGGGCAGAGGTAGAAAACCTATGCCAGCCTTTCCCAGGAGTGTCTGTGTGGCTGTATAAAATCCTTATCTCAAAGTGTGTGCATGTGTGTGTGTGTGAACTACTTGGGCAGGGACACGAAACACTGGTTAGACAGAGGGTGCTGGAGGTTTTAGCTTGCCCACTAGGCTGAGACCTGGACCATATATTTGTGCCAGTGGGGAGTCTTATTGGGAACTTGTAGAGAAAGGGATGAACCATACCCAGACTGACTGTGACCTGTATGTGCTCTTAAGGGAAATTGTACTTTAATGTGTGTGTATTTATTATCCTTTCCATATATGGACGCCCCTCACTGGTGCTAACAGTGAGGACTGAAGGTCCTTGACTGCTGGGCCAGTGCACAGGCGTCACGCTGTGTTCATCTGGTGTTGTGTATTTTTTAGAAGATTGTTCTATTAGGTTACTCACTATTATAAGAATGGGTTATACTGTTTTCCGGCTTTGCCGTTGGCAATTTTTTTTAACTTTGTTTTAATGGCTTTTTCTCGCCAATGATATCACTTCTTTGACAGAATTTTATTGGGTGCACTGCTTAGGAAAGGAGTGAATACTTGGGGTATATATGTAGCAAGATTTGACAGCTCAAGCTTCCAGTCTAATGATCATTGCGATTCCTTTGATACTGAATGTAGTGCATTGTATCACAGTGCGATTCATTGGTCATTTGGTTTCCTATATAACCAATAGTATTATTTTCATTTTATTTGATGCTGTTTTTGTAACCAATCAAGTTTATTGCTAGGTTTGTCTCATTTGTATGCTTGATTTCATTGGTTCATGGCCTTTTTTAAATGTTTCTTTATCTGCCATGATTTTATGACTTGAAAAAGGGTTTTCCTGAAAGAGCTTGTCTGTTTTTATTTCATTAAACAGTTATTTTAGCCGTTCTTTACTTCACGTTTTTTCTCTTTGATGCTGGCAATGGTTAAGCACTAATCTTAAATGAGATGGTTGAGACAACAAAAACGACCAAAAAAAAAAAGAAAGGGAAAAGGAAAAGAAATCTTACTGCTATATCACTGCATTACTCATTGATATTATGTTGTGTGACATGATTAATGTGGCCAAATGATGTGGTCTGACTTTTTCTGCAGAAGACTTTCAAACAAACAAAAAAGTTACAGGAATAAACATACTTTGATGTGTTGCCTGAAGCTATTTTGATGCAAGTCTAATGTTGAGGGGGTGGGTTGTTGCTTGCTTATACTTTGTCAAGGGATTGCTAGCCTTGTACTTCAGTAGGTATTTAAACTCTGGCAATAAGGAAGGCAAGACGGCTTTCAAGAGGAAGTGGCTGATTCAACTGTACTCTTCATACGGGGGTATATTAGCAGGGGGGTGTAAACATACACCATCACACAGAAAAGGAAGGAATGTCCATGGATCATGCTTGTTTGGAGTTGCCTCTGTAGAATTACCACTGTTTTAGATGCTGCTTAAAATACAGAGGAATAGCTGGTCAGAATAATCACTGTGCTGTGTCTTCCTTACTTAAATGGCTGCTGAATTGGGAAACTGTATACTGAGTTGGGCATATAGTTGAGGGAGATTAAACTTATGTACCTGCTGAATTGCTGGACAGCAACTTCAGAAGGCAGCATAGCTGTCTAATGGTGGACATTTAATTAAGGCAGTTCATTATGTTATTTTAAGTTAAATATTCAGATGAAATCTATACTATTTAATCTTAAAAAGAGTTTGAATAGGCAGTGCCCAATAAAGAAGGTTTCTCTGGTCTTTTTTTTCTTTTTTTGATGTTTTATTACTGTTACTTGAAATGTTAGCTAAACCTATAAATTGCTGTACATCTACCTACCCATCCTTTGTTGACTGGTTTCGTTTCAATATGACAGTGGTTTCTTTTCAGGGGAGACCCAAAGCAGCATTTATACTACAAAGAGAAATTTGGCCAGGCGATCTGGGAACTTCACCTATTCTCTCTGATAGATGCCATGGGAGCATTCACATCGACCTGACCTACCCCAACTCAAGCAGATGGGACCTCTTTTTAACATATCATCCTAAGGACAGTGCACTCAGGAATGCAGCACTGCTCTCCCCCATGTTGCACTGCAGCGTCAGGTATCCAGTCACCTGGAGTGGGACTAGAACTTGTACCTTTCTGGTCTTCCAGCACCAAAGACAAGTAAGCTATCTATTGAACCAGCAGCACTGCTTAATTATGCAGTCTGTGCCCAGGAGGCTGCTAGATCAGGACCACAACAATTTTAGAAAGATGGACTAGACAATCTTTGTATTTTATTGTTATTATGCTAGTGTTTCCTTAATGGATGCCAAAAACAAGACTCATTATGCAGTGTTTTCAAACTGTATTTTCTGTTATTCAAGGTGGTCATTAGTACATTAAAGACAATATAATAAGACTAACTGCTTCTTCAAAAGCAAACAATTTTCAACATTTATTTATTGGTGTACAGCCTTAAAAGCAACAACAAGATGTAGAGTTTAGGTCACCAGGAGTAAAGGCAGGGGGAGAGTCAGACAAGGTAGTGAAGTACCAAACACACACAGCATTATGGCATACAGTGTAAATGGCTTGGCTCAATGACACTTATTGGGAGCAGGTGCTTCCTCAGCAGAATGGTTTAACCTGCTAGTTTATACAGTTAAGAACCTCTATGGCTCGTTATAGTGTCATGTTCTTCTCTGCAGAAAAACAGGTTTAAACAAGTGAAGAAAAACATACTAACATGACAGGACTCTTGGAAGACCGAATATTCTGGGTTGAAAAAGAATTACAGTGTAATCATAAAATAATTAAGTTGAGAATTCTTGACAATTGTTGTACCCAACATGGTATGGAGATAATCTAGTTGATGCAATGAGAGGTTGGAAAATTGTAAGAAAAGTAAACTGAAAGGTACGTATCTAATATGCAGAGAAGAAAGTTTAAATATACTCTTCTAGAATGTATTGATTAATGAATTCATTTACATTCAATGTCAGGAACTTTGCATGCTTATAAGGAAGACCAAATCTAAGCCAGCCTACTGTAACAGCACTGGAAGACAGCTGTTTAGAACCACATAAGCACAGCAAATTAGTGAGTAGTGGCACTATGGAGAGTTACTATGCCAGCTGTAAGGGGGGGGGGGGTGAGACAACCTGTGGGGCATGGTCTTATTTCCGAAAACTTGCTGCTTGGTAGAGTTACAAGACAAGGAGGGACAATTTGTGTTGTAATGGTTTGGATGGAAGGTGGCACCTCTTAGTATGCGTATCCCCCCCCCCCCGGATATGTCAAGGACAGATGAGCAAATTTCAAGCAAGGCAGCTGCATTCCACTACACAGATTTAAGTGATGTGGGTTGGCACGTACTCACTAATAATTTGTATGAGAAAGATGCTTAGACACTACAGGATGACACAGGTAAGCACATTTCTTGCAGCCTTTTTAAAGCTTTTATTCGGTGAAGCCGCGGTGGTGCAGCGGTAGCACTGTCGCCTCAGAGCAAGAGGTTCTCCCGTTCGATTCTCGGCTGGAGCGCCTTCTGTGTGGAGTCTGCATGTTCTCCCCACGGTAGAGTGGCATTCAAAAGACATGCGTAAATGGGCGTGCCTTCATTGAAGGTTGGGCATCGAGCTGGCACCTCGGCACCGTAAAAATCTACTGCCAATCATTAGCGGACTGGAGTTCCGCTGTGGCGACCCCCTAACCGGGAAAAGCCGAAAGAAGAACAACATTCAGTTTGCTGACATGGCTGAAGTACTGGACAAAAGGCAGGGAATTTGGTTCATAGGTAGTTATGAGGCATGCAGTCCAGGAGACTGCTGAGGAGCTTAGCTCAGCTTCCCAACTGCACCAAAAAAGTGTCACTAAGTGTTTTCAAAGGTCACAGAGCAGACAAATGAAGACCGAGGGTTATAAAGCCCTGTACCACTGGATAAGATAATCAAATTCAGTGCAACTGTGCCATAATGCTGTTTTCTTAAGAAAAGAATGCTAAGATGTTTAGATTCTCTTAAAACTTATTTCAAGTAACATATAGTGGCTTCTCAACAGCGATAAAAACAAGCTGTTTGAAAAATGAACCATGCTGGACTAGCTTTCATGGATTTTCATCAATAGTTCACTTAAAAACAGAGCTTTCTTTTTAAAGGGAAAACTTTAAATATTTCTCAATAAGGTTCCAGTTCCACCTGTGAAGAATTGTAGGTTTTATTATAATTACACAAATATTATGTTTCATTTTAGCTTAAATATTAAGAATAGTAATGCATTTTTAATGAGAAAATGTCACAAGATAAAATAGCAATTGAAAATAAGTTAAAATCAGTGTCACTCACACACCATAATGGGATAACAAAATATTTAACAGTTTGCATTAAACCTACAATTCACAAAAAGTAGGCTGTACACTAAAAATAAAACTTACTGACCAGTGATTACAAAAAATGTATGCATATTTAGAAACACAAAGTAAAAGTATTCACCTTCTATCTTACATGCAAGAATGTTTGGAAAACAAAGTAAAATAGTTGGTAGGATATGATGTGGTAAGTAATTACAGGAAGGAATGTAGCAGAAAGTGCACAACAAACAATTACAATGAAGATACAGAATGCATAGCAGAGGAGCAGATTTAATTTTAATAATTTAAAAATGATGTTGCTGCTTCTGTACAAATGAATTACACAGCCTTTCTTCGACTACCCAAAAGACAGAAATGTACATACATACATCTAAAGAGCAGAGTTCCTTCTTTATATACGTTTAACAGCATAACCCTTCCCATTTAAAGAATTATAATATTCATCAATTCTTACACTGCAGTGACGATGAAGTCTCATGCTGTATAACATAATAAAACAATGAAAATCCACAAACATTGCAACAACATCAAAAGTTATTCAATTTTACACAGCAGAATGAGAAAATACACTTACTGTAATTAAAAAAAAAAAAAAAACAGCATTCACATCTTTATACTATTACATTCCCATTGTATCATTTCACTGTGTTCCTCTGGTGAAAATGCATTTCATTTCTCAATTTGTAACAAGACAGAAAATAGTATAAGTTTTATAAAGCCCTAGCCATTTTCCTTTAGTGTACTGTGACCTTGCAACTGATGATAAAACATAGCAGGAGGCCTTGCCTCAGCCCATAAAACTTAATTTTCAGTTCTCTGATACTCTGCAACCTGATGACAAATGAGCGTGTGGCCGGGGGGTTATCTTTCTCTTCAACATGTATATTTATTTTCAATACTTATCCACTACAAATGCAGCTATACTATGAACATTCTGCAGTTAGATATGAACAATTTTTTACCTACCAGCTATCTCAGTTAGTAAATCACAGTAAACAGCTAGTATGTTAAAGATATTTCAGTTTCAGCCCCACAATATAAGTATATCCACAATTCAATTTTCTGTTTCTTCTATTTCGGAAGATGTTAACATGCATCATTACACCCTTGACTTCTGAAATATGCTGACTTCGTAGCTCAAAATATATGCTGATGCATGTTTATTCATTCAGAAAGGAAAATCGCACTTTAAATGCATTTCTTTTTTGTAACAGTTAAACACACAAGAGCAGAACATAGGAAAGAGCAGCTGTCTGTTTTTAAAACTCGTGTGTGTGTGTGTGTGTGTGTGTGTGTGTGTGTGTGTGTGTGTGTGTGTTAGGTCCTACAAAATCAGTTATAAATAGGGACAGTCAAGATTACATACCTCCCAATTTCTTAACAAATGAATTCTGGACAAATCCCTAAAGAGTGGGACTATAAAAGCCCCAAATTACACACAGATTTAAAACATTGCTTCTGCAAATTCAGAAATTTGATAAAATAGGTTTTGCATCAGCATGCATTTTCTGAATGATATGAAGTTTGAAACTCGAATGTCTGTCATTCTGTGACTTCATTCAGCAATAATTTGCCAGAAAACCACAAACTGTATGATGAAAAGAACCAAAAATCTGATGCAAAAATATAGATACTCTGTGAAACTGTGGAGAGTTGAGAGAGTCAAGAAAAATAAAGAAAATACAGATACGTACGCACACACACAGTTTCTTAATTCAATGAGGCCTGCACACTTCCTAAAATAAAACAAACTGCCTAAATACTTTTGTCTTCAGCTCTTCTGTCTTGCTGCGGTAACAGAAATTGTTCTAGTCATTCACTTTATCATGCTGTCATCTGTAGCTTTAACGTTAGTTACTCAAGTTTAGTAAGCGATTCATCTGAAGGACGTCTAAGAGAAACTGATAAGATTTCTGTCCACATTCCATTAGAATATATTCTTCAACTTTGAACAATTAAAAGGTGCAGTCTTGTTTTTTCTAGTCACATACCAGTTTTTTAGTACTAAACAGTCTGCCAACACATTAAGTCATATTCTATTCATATATGTCCTCATATTCCTACATAATCTGGTGTATGACAATTAATCCTCATGAGGAGTACGTGTCCTTTATACATTTAATGACACCTACGATTTGGTTACTCATTTTGTCCTTATGACCAGAGTTAGACCAGATGCAAGGAAATCCAACCACATGCCCCGCCATCCCAAGAATTACTGATAAATGATTAATCACATTACTTCTAATGCCCAGTATAAACTTCTGTCTGGGACAGTGACACACAGCATGTTAAAAATTCTAAACCATTAAAAAAAAACACAGGGGCTATATTTTTAAGAGACGCCAGCAATGCAAGTATATCCATAATTTATATTAAAATTGCTAACACATTATGATTACAAGTGAGGCCTTATCATTATGACTACTCCAAACCTATAAAGAACTGGGAAGGAAGCTTTTTAAGTTGAAGGACTGTATCAGGAATTCAACCAAAACAATGGAGGAAGATAGTTTATTCCAGTGCATGCCAACCTCATACATTAATTAGAATCATTAGAATTAATCAGAGCTAGACAAAACTAAATAAATAATTTTGGATACCCGAGAAAGAGGTGCCACTAAGAAAAGAAGAAGAAAATGCAACACGGAAAAACAGTGTAAAAACTTAAATCATTTTATTATTAAATGAAACAAATGTCAAAAAAAGTCATCCATAATCATTTCACTAGACTTAAAAACAGTCAAAATATTTACATCATCCATAACCTATAAATGCTTAATTTCTAATGACTATCAAGTTGAACCCATTGTTAAATCCATCAGAATGCTAATCTGTTAGTCAAATTTACTTTTTAATTAATGTGCTTCCATAACTCCACCCCTTTTATTTAACTGTAAGAGTTGCATCAGTTGGTATGCAAGTTAAATTCCATCTCCTGCAAGAACAGAAAGGGGATGGAAAAAAAGTTTGTTGTAGTTGAAACTTACATAAGATTATACAAAACTAAAAATACAGCTAGTGTCAGAACAGGAAAGAACAGGTGGAAAGGCTTACATAAATTGGAAAATCCAATCCTAATTTCATCCAAAGTTAAGAAAGATGGTACAAACCTTAAGTTCCATCTCTTTCCAGATGAGGTAAGGGAGTGGAAGTTTTGTCAGCTAAAAAAAATAAAAATCTGTACAAAGGTTAAAGTGGTAGTTTCATTCTAAAACTTACATGCACTTGTACAAAAATTAAGTCCCAATCTGGAGCGCCTTCTGTGTGGAGTCTGCATGTCCTCCCCGCGGTCGAGTGGCGTTCGAAAGACATGCTTGAATGGGCATGCCTTAGTTGAAGGTTGGGCGTCGGGCTGGTACCTCGGCACCATAAAAAAAAAAAAAATCGACTGCCAATCATTAGCGGACCGGAGTTTTGCTGTGGTGACCCCTAACCGGGAAAAGCCGAAAGAAAAATAACATGATCACATTTGGAAAGGGGTAGAAGGTTATACCACCTTACTTAACTTTGGATGAAATTAGGAATTTGACCTACCAGTTTACGTCAGAAAATTTGGGACAGACAAGAAGAAGGCAAGAGGAACACAGCATCCAGCTAAGAGAGAGACTGTGTGCGAGAAAAGCTGCAACAGTCAACCATGACTGTTGAAGATGGTAGGAGAGTGGCACTGGATTGAGAGAGAGCGAGAGAAATGGCAACAGTTAATACGACACCCTGACCCCATGCAGAAAACAGGAATAAGGTGACTGATAACGATGGAAGTTGAAAGAAAAAGCCAGTGGAAATAGAGTTTCCTTAAGAGATGACAGAGAAAAAAAAAAAAAAAAACTAAGAGCTCCAAGACATGGTCTTTTCTTGGACTAGTTGCAGTGGCCATCACCTAGGACAAATGATTATATTAACGTGGGGTCAGAAAGGCCTTGGCTTGGAGCTTTTAGGTTTTCTTCTATTACTTCTTACCTGTGCAGGGAAACTCGTGAATTGCCAGCAACTTGCACTTTGAACTACTAACCCTTTTTAAATGGAATTAGATACTAGGACTTAGTTTTTGTACAAGTGCGTGCAAGTTTTAGAATTAAGGTCTGCCACAGGAGAAAAAGACAACATGGATGCTCACCTTAAGGCCAGTAGTCATCTGTTCTCCAGAAAGAGCACAAAGGAAGTCAAGTCTGATGTTAACAGTTTTCAGGGTAAAGGAATGAAGACCGGATGTCACATTCAGACCCCAAGCAAACCCGCAGCTCAAGTCGGAGTCATTATAAGAAACTGGTGCCCACAACTACACTTGCCCTTTCTGACAGGCATAAACAAAGGATTTTAAACAGGCATCTAAAGTAAAAGGAAGGGTCCCCAACAGGGTTGTTATCTGTCTGAAGACCAAGAGCTGAAGCAGACCATTTGATACTACCAGACACAATGCTGATGAGACTGTGCATTTGTGTACTAGTGGCAAGGAAGTAAGGTATTTTGGTTTGTCTGTAGATCCCCTCTTATAACAGCAGATCCTTTCAGGCTAAGGGAAGATGTATGTCAATCTGGAAAGGAGCCCAAAGCTTTGGGGACTGGCTAGATATACTGTATTCTTGTCAGGGTAAGTCCCATACAATGTCTACCGCAAAAGTGATCTAATCATAATAATCATCATCATCATTAGCATAAGAAACAAGTACCTGGTACACTGAGATGTTGGAACATTATCATAGCAATGGAAATTCCCCAAAGTCAAAAATTTGAGTTTCTTGCTAAAACCAAAATCAAAATTTTTTCTCTTGTAAAAATTGTGTTTCTGGTATTGTATTGCATGAATTTGCATGGATTTTTTTTAATACATAAAGGAGCTTTTCTCCCTGAGCTTCAGCTGAAAACAGGCCTCTAACCCAGTTGGACATCCCCAGTAAACAAATGGATAATAAAATAAAAGTTTACACACAGCATACAGAAAGCAGAAATGATGGCACTCCTAACAACTCACCCTATCTAAAACGGTCCATACTAAAAAGCACATTTAACTTAATAGAGCTAAATACAATAAAACCAACTGAATTATGGACCACAGTTCCTTTTCAAGGAAACTTTGCAAACAGCACACAGACACAGACACAGACACACACAAAGACACACACACACACACACACACACACACACAGACACACACACACACACACAGACACACACACACACACACACACACACACACACACACACACACACACACACACACACACACACACAGACACAGACACAGACACACACAAACACACACACACACACACACCTCCTGGAAACCAAAACAAGTTTAAAAATAATAACTCTTGCCAACTGAAAACAGACATTAGTGGCAAAGCATACTCCAGTTCTATTTAAACCAAATAGAAAAAAAGTACAAAACCAAAAATTGCAACTCTAACAAACTTCAGTAAACTGCATCAATGTCTGAAGTTTCACTTAAAAAGACCACAATTTACTTCAGAGCTACAGTCATGCATGAGGCAAGTCATCCCCTTTGACCCTATGCTGGATTATAGGATAACCAGAGAATGAATGACAGCAGGATTAAGGGAAGTTTGTGGGCTTTGCACATCATGAAAACCATTCCCTCAACACACCAAATTCTTACTCTCACACATACACACATTACATGAGCATATGCCAGAATAAGAGGAAACTAGTACACAGAGAGTTAAAGCTCGATAGTGTCAGTACAATTATTACCACACAGAGATGATTGTGACTCAAGAAACACACAGGACATGTGTGAATGTGAAGCAGTAAGGTTGGCCCAGGAACACCAGCATTAAGACCGGTACGCTGGAGGCCTATCTGCTCTCAGCTGATAAAGTTCTCCGTACTGAGCATGATAAATCCTGCTATAAAAACAATGCAGTGCACAATCTGCATACACATAGGCCAGATTTCTTCCAACACATTCCCTTCATGCACATGAATTTCAATTAATCCTGAAATGCAGAAAAAAAAATCCTCATTTATCAGAACTGTAAATTATAATGGCTACATGCATTTTAAGAGCAGCCAATATACCACTTAAATCTAGCACCAGTTTAGCTCCTACCATAAGGTTTACAACATTCTACAAAATGCAGTCATTTGTTTTACAGTCTTTTGAGCTACACAAACACTGCCTATGCAATTAAAGCAATGAAGTCAGCTATGCAAGCCATTTCTCTACAGGACAGAGATAATGCACTAAATTATTTTCTAACCTTACATTATTTGCATTAGTCTTCTAGCTTTACATACACTGCAGCTTGAAGTTAGCAGGTTTTATGAAGCAATAAAATGACAGTAGTAATGCCAATTACATTCTGTGGCTTTCCAGCTAGGAATGAGCATACATTTAGGTTTTACGATAACATACAGAACTAACCACTAAACCTGAAAAATGAATCTGTGACAATGTCCAAAAGAAAATTAAGCTTTCCTGCCAACTACAGAATAAAACAGGTCATGTTTTCTTAACTAATTGGCAGGCATGTTCCCAGCAATAATGCTCTAATAACCATAAAAAGGTAGTCAGTCTATTTCCATTGGATTTACATTTCACTTAACTTGAAGCAGCAAATTTAGCACGCTAGGTTAACATTTTAGACCAACAACCTTAAAATGAGTTACAAAACCGCAGACCCATGCAAGATTTCCACAATATCCATTTGCAAAAATACCAAAAACAGCCTCTTCAGACCAGTAATGCTGCAGTTGACAAACAAAATTCTTGTGGTGGTTAGTTTACTGCCTTGGAGTTGTTGGATCTCTGATTTAATTCTTAGCTGGGGTGCGTACACTGATGAGTCTGTCTGTATGTGAATCTGTGTCCACATACAGGTTTTCACTGAACTATGCAATTTCCTCATCACAAGAATGTGCCCAATATGCAACTCTTTAAATTACCTGTATGCACATGTGTATGCTCATCCTTTTGATAAATTACTTATCCATCTGTTTGGCATACATGAAATGGAATTTTCAAGATAACATACTAGCATAGAAAGCCATTAAATGCATTGTGCATGTAAAAGGGGTCCCTTCTGTTTAAAAAATAAAAGTGCTACTAAATACTTATTGGAAATACTATACGAGTAAAAATGCAAGTTATCACAAAAAGTTTAAAAAAAAACCTCCCATGGGTGGTAAAAAGAAAAAAATATCAAAGTACAGAAGTGTGTGTGTATACTCAAACATTTCACACACAATGTACTGACATGCACATATGTGCAATATGACTCCATTACCTTTTCTCAAATGAATTCTGATCCTGTCACTCAATTTCGATTGCAATCTACTGAAACATGACTCTGCAAACTTCCAAAACAGGCTTTAACATGTGCCTGTGGGAGGTTGCCCCCCCCAAGTCCCTATTGCCTTGTTTGTTTCATTCAGTGAACTGAGTTGTGACTGACATACAGTGAGATAATCAAACTTTTTGTGGCAAGAGATGCTTTATATCCATATGTACAGACAGAGATACACACACATACTCAGAATATACACACCCACCCATATACATGCAAATTTACAGATACTTATATGTAAACAGATATCGCATTAGGAGCAATTTTGCAGTTTGTGTGAAGGAAGTGTTTTTCTTTTCTTTCTTTTTTCACACTTCAAGACGATTCCTTTCCTGCTATCAAAAATAGGGGGCATGATGTTACGTTTCAAAAAGCTGCCTTTCACTCTTCACAGTCCAAGTTCTAATTATGCAGCCAAAGATGCATACACAGACATTTATTTACCCAGCTCACCTCTCTCTACAGTGCAGTGACAAATCAAGCCCACCCTCTGCATAACATTTCAGTGTTAGAAGAAACGGATTTAGGTGTGCCTGTCCCTCAGCCATAGTGCAAAAAAGGCCCTTCATTACCTATTCCACATGCAGAGGTGTAGAGTATTCAATGTTCCATAACTAAACTCACAACTGTCATACGGGATCATCATGGAGTTTGTGACCAATGTAATATGGTTTAAATTTATGTTATATGACCGCTATCCAACATGGTTTTAAACTCTGCCAGTTCTGTACTTTTCTCACTGACAGAGGCAGTCTTATTCCTTTATTTACAACTCTTACAAAGAACAGTCCTGACTCTAATGTGTATACCCTATACAATTAGGGGTATTAACCCAATGAGTCAGTGGTAGAATACTTATAAATGCTTACAGACCTTAATCAAATGGCCCACTGTTAGCTTGTAATACATGGAATATCACCCTAATGATGTCGATCTTCTTTCATATAATGGCTCAGTTATATCTGTTCAAGTTCTATCAATTCAGACATGGCAGGAGATAATGATTCAATCTCCCTATATAATCTAAGCAACGCTACAAACAGTAGTAATAAGGCATCATATGACCAGAGTGCTAGAAATCAGATTTAAAAAAACAAGCTCTTTTTATAAATGAACTGGACATGCGAGTTAAATGGGAAATCACAGCTACTTACAATAGACGGCATAATGGTGCTTAACACGCTTATCTTTTTCCATTTCTGGAGTGCAGTCATGGTGTTCCATGCCCTACATACATGTTTTAAAGATAATTAAACAGCAGTTTATATAATCAATCTCCCACAATGCCCCCAGTACCACCCATACTATTACATTTCTAGTCAGTCTGTAGACTACTGCATGCCTAACTAACAACCAGCAGTGAGAATAGAGCTATGTGCCTTGAGTCTGTGAGGTAACTTCCTTAACCATTATACCAGCAACCAAAGTAAAATGCCAGAGTACTGGATGCACAGTGAGATACAGAGTTTACGTCTGTGAACATAAGTCCTGTACCCGGGCAGGAGGTCTTAATGCTATTATATGGAACGTTTGCTTTTTTTGGGCAACACATCTATTGAAATTTAATGACTGTGGTAAAACACAATGGAAATAGTTTAGGTTGCTTCTGTTTGAATCATGGTGACTGAGAAAAATTCAGGTTCTAACAAGATCCTGAACAGGATAAGACAGACATCATAAAATTAATAAATAGATAAAAAATCTGTAGCAACCGAAACACCTAAAAGGTACTTTAGCAACCAACTTTCCTGACACACAGGGATAGAGATCTGCCTGTAAGTAAGAAAACCAGAGTTCAGTCAGTGGCCTGGTACTAAAGGAGCTAGCATGGGATGAGACAGGAATGACATGATGGAACCTGCTCAATTCGCTTTAGGAGAAGGGTTGGAAGCATTTGCCCAGACTACAAATTCATTGTGGAATCCCCGGTGGAAACCAAAGGTCACCAGTGGTGCTTTTCTTCAAGGCAGTTACTCCACTGGCACTTACAGAAGCTTAAGTGCCAGTTGTCACGTTACCTTCTGGGACATAGTGGGCAAATAACCCCCCAATCCCCCGAGGTGTATTATGATCCATGTTCTCATCATCCAATCTCAGAAACTCAAACAATTTTAACAAATATTAGGGAGAAAACTGAAATGTGTAAGTAACTAGAAAAAAAGTGCAGATCTTAAGAGATGCGCTCATCCATTTACACCTGCAAGTTGTTGGTATGACCAAAGTACAGCAGCTCATGACAATGAATAAAACTAGCCATGCAAAGGAAACTGCAAAAAAGAAACGAATAGTCATCCACCTGCAGAGAGCACATAAGCATCCAAATCTACTTATTTTGTTTCAATTTGTAGTACCTACAAAGGTGCATCACAGGAAGCAGAGGAAAAGGCAATATGACACATGGAAGACCATACTCCCTTTCTGCATAAACCACTCACACCTTTGTTTTTGAGATTTGCTCTTAGCATTATTACGATATATAGCCGCTCTATTAAAAAGATAATTAGCAAAAAGGCCTGCAGACAGGCTATAGACATCTAGTCCAGTTAAGTGATGACTGCAGTGCACAGAAGTACTGTAAAGCTTCAGAAGACACAATGAACCTCTGCAATGCTTCAACTCTGGAATTGTGTCCTATGAATCCTATTGGCAAGGTAATTTCCAAACAATTGATTTATTCTTTCACCAAAATCCAATGACCTATAGTCACTAAGGGAGTCCATCATTCACAGAATAAAAGGTCTTGACCAAGTCTAAACAAGTCAGCCTGCATTCACACTGCAAATCACCATACCTGGATACAAGCTCTTGCATGAAAACTGTATATTGCTCAGAAACCACACTGGGAAGCATAAAGGATACTGTATTGCTAAAGAATGCTTAAGCATGCATTTTGTAGTCCATGCATTTACTGCAGAGTATGGATAATGGATAAATAAGCGATCACCTGCTCGGGAAGAAGGCAATTAATATTTTTCCAGTGCTTAATAACCATTTGAGAGGAAGGTTAAAGACACGAGGCAAAAATATGACAATTTCATCTCCATAAATCTAGAATGCATGTATTCAGATGCGGGGGGGTCCCCATATTAAGGCAAAGCGGCAAGCAATTTCTTATATTGATTAAAAAAAAAAAAACACTTGGTGATGGGAAATAGGAAATACACCCTGGGGATCACTTCTGTGGCTCTGCTCGACAGGGGCACAGGAAATTAACTTTCTTGGGTTGGCGTAAGCCAGTGAACTTTGTTCGCTAGGCTTACTTAGGCCCTTGGGCCGATAGCCTAGTACCTACCTATGAACTTAGCAAAAATGAAGATGGTAGCCTCAATCTTGGGTTTAAGATTTAACCTAATCAGATACAAGCACTACAATAATCAATAAACCTAAGCAGCTCCACAATTTCAGATTAAAATGATATATTATATCTTCAGAGTTAAGGCATCTAACATTTTTAAGTATATAGCAAGCAATTAAATTCAATGCAGTGCCCTTTTGGATTTCTATAAAGTGTATTGTCTACAGCAGACCTATGGAATCTTTACAGGTGAACCCCCTTCCTACATTCATTACTAAGATGCACAAAGCGTAGCATTTATCCCCAGGGGACTTGGGGAATCATGGCAGTCTTCCACACTTTAAAGTTACAGGTAAAAATGAAGAGTAAATTATGGAAGATCCGATCACTACATCTGCTTCAGTCTCTTCAAAAGGACATTCATCTTCCAGATCTGTGCATGTGGATTCTTGCAGGGACCAAGGGGCTTGCATTATATGGCTCTAGTTAGCAGAAGTGACATCATTCAGCAGAAAGGGCTTCCACTCAAGGGGAATCACTTACTGAAGATCATTTTAAAAGGGCAGAGGTTTATCTATTTTCCTGATAAGACCACAGAATGAGAGTACTGACCACTTAAGATAAATACTCTACGCTGAACACTTGTACCCTTCACTCAAAAAAGTCTACTGGTGAGATGCGCTTTGTTGCAAGAAAAGTGTGCAACGGATACTGCGACACAGTCTTCAACATTAGAAACAAGATGAACTTGAAGTGTTCTAGTTCAGACGATATTTACATCTTATAACATTTCAACGAGGGTCTAAAACTCCATGGAAGGAAACTGGGATGCCTCATGTATGTTGTTTTATCAGATTCCAAAGTGGTGAGTGCTATAATGCTAAGAACAGGCTTTCATTACAATTAAGAGGAGTGTTTCTCCACCATGACGGGTACAAATTATCATGTAGATTTCAGCAGTTGTGTAAAACTAGTCTACATGGTGCCAGTCTTGAATCTTTAATGTTTGTTTTTCTTTTAATTTGTGATCCTGTACTTTAGTCAGATCCTACAGTTTTAGCTTGTTTTGATGCGCCTCTTATTTGACTCTATAGACTACATACTGATTTTATATGCAGTTCTTAGAATCAGAAGCATTTAAATACTTAACTACAAAAATAAATGACTGAGAAGGAGAATAATGAGAACGACGACGTCCACTACATACATCAGAAAGTCACCATGAGAGACGTCACTACAGTATAAACAAGCTCATCTCAAGAAATTAACTGGGAACATTCAGAAGTGGAAAAAGAAAAGCAAACTCCTTAAACAATTACTCCACAGTGTTCTACAATGTACACTTCCCCAAAATACACTCTCAGATCTTCAAATCCTAACTTCTCTCAGCAGGAGTTCAAAACCTCTTGACCACCATTTTGCAGTCTATCAATGTCTCTCCTAAAATGGAGTGTCCTACATTTCCACAGCCTTTCCTTTTTCTCAGCTCAGTACAGGCTGCATCTGAAAAATGATGAGAGTTAAAACTGCATGTGTCAGATAGATGACAAAGTTTTACAACACAGCTGACAAACAAATGGGATGATGTGCAGATGAAGCTGGAATTAGCAATGTTCAAGGTATCACAAAATGTATGGCAGAATAGATTTAATGTGGAAAACTGCAAAGTAACAACTTGGAGAAAATATCTAGGAAAATAGCAGTCAGTGCAAAGTAAAATATTTCATATGTCTAAACCAGAATAACGCATACGTTTAATTACTTAAGATGATTTAAAGGTTATACTTCAGTGCTAAAAGGAAGCATGAAAAGTTTGGGTGGGGGGATTATGCGTGTGGCTCCATGGTATTTCAGTTGACCAAGTATAATTATAGGCCCAGGCGCTAAAGGAACTCTCTGGCTGAAAGGAAAAGGAGCCAGAAGTGGACACTGGCATGCAGACCTAAAGGAAGGAAGCAGCAGCCCTTCTACCTGAACCTGCTGTGTGCTGCACTGCTTTCCATGTAACTTATATGCAACAACCCCTCTGTCTGAGCATGCTGTGTGCTGCACTGCTTTCCATGTAACTTATATGCAACAACCCCTCTGTCTGAGCGTGCTGTGTGCTGCACTGCTTTCCATGTAACTTATATGCAACAACCCCTCTGTCTGAGCGTGCTGTGTGCTGCACTGCTTTCCATGTAACTTATATGCAACAACCCCTCTGTCTGAGCGTGCTGTGTGCTGCACTGCTTTCCATGTAACTTATATGCAACAACCCCTCTGTCTGAGCGTGCTGTGTGCTGCACTGCTTTCCATGTAACTTATATGCAACAACCCCTCTGTCTGAACGTGCTGTGTGCTGCACTGCTTTCCATGTAACTTACATGCAACAACCTCTCTTGTCTGAGTGTGCTGTGTGCTGCACTGCTTTCCATGTAATTTATACGCAGCAACCCCTCTGTCTGAACTGGCTATGTGCTTCACTGCTTTCCATGTAATTTATACACATCAACTCCTCTAGCTGAGGCTGCTGGGTGCTGCACTGCTTTCCATGTAATTTCCATTTTTTTTTTAAATGTGTGTGCGCGCAGATACATCTACTCATGCACACATCTGCAGCAAAAATAATGCTATTTGGCACCTGAAGCTTTTCTCTTCGTAAATGAAAAGTATAACAGCTACAGTGCACTATATTAATTTAGCAACATGTCATCTTAAACTCAAAGGATACCAACTGGAACAGGCGGAACTGCAGTACAAGACAGTAAGCAGTAACAAACAAGCTTCATCCAAACACAGGGCATGCACCATGACAGCTCAGGAAAGAGAAAAGGAAGAAAGACCAACTGGTTTTATATAAATTAATAATAACTGCACATATTGTGATGGTCTAATATCAGCACAGTATGATTTAAACATAGCCTTACCTTCTTTTTATCCCGCATTGAACCCTTTCCTCGAACCATTATTTTACATCCCGTCTCTGCTTCCAGCTGTTTAGCCGTTAACCCTCTAGGACCAAGGATTCTTCCAACAAAATTAAACTACAAAAAAAATGATTGAAATTGTCATTTAATAAACTCATGACTTGCAACTGACAGCTGCAAAGTATATACATTCTATTCTTAAAATGAAATCTTGTTAACCTAACAGCAGGAGTTATTACCATGTAGTTAACATAAGTTATGGCGGCATTCTGTTTTATATTCTAAAATGCACTGCCCCCTCAAACCACAAATTATTAAAAAAATGCGTTTACAACTACAGAAACATTTTAACATAATTGCAACATTTTATTCATAAATAATATTAAATGAAATTAGGAATGTACTGACAAATAAGCAAATCACCCATACTCAAGACAAATGAAAGATGCAAAAGAAAGAAAATTCTGAAGTATACAAGAAACACTTTCAAAAAGTTAATAGGAAATAGGGAAAGAGACATCAGTTCTGTGACAGCAGAAAGGGCACAGCAAGTCTGAATATAGACCAATACTGAAAGTTACAACTAATGGAGAAGCACCAATGGAGGGTGATGCTTTGTAACATAATTCTGGGGAAGAACTTTGCATCATGTGCTTATATGCAGAAAGGTACAGATGCTCTAGCCATAGCACAAACATAGGAGTAAAGTACTAAGAACACAAGCTATGCTTATAGTGAGGGCTCAGGAGGAGCAATAGTGCAGTGGTGGCAAAGTACATTCAGATTCAGTTCTATGAATGGGTCACCACTGAGGTCAACAAGGGAGAACCCATGAGCATGTTGTACAGCAAGACTACAGCAAGGCCACTGAACTTTAATGGAAGCAGCTTCTAGGATGGCCTGGTTAGGAATCACGTGAAAGAAGGCAGTGGTAGCTGCACTGTGCCTGGTGGAATGGGCTTTGACATGGTGAGTGCAACAGAACTTGATCCAACTAGATATTCATTTGAAGATGGTTTGTTTGGAGCCTTTTTTCCCCTCTGCGAAAGTCACCAGCAGCTCTAGTTGGGGGTTTTGTCCTGTCTAGATAGTACCTGATTTGGGGGTCCACATCCAGAGTATGCAAGATTTGTTCTGTGGATTAGGAAAGAAGACTGGAAAGTGGATAGAATAGTTAAAGAAAGTTCTGATACCACTTTGGGCATGAAAGACAGGCTAGTTCTGAGAGTTAACCTATCCCTATGAGAGACAGTGAAAGGCATTTTGCACACAAGGGCTTATAGTTCTGAGACCATCTTGGTGATGTCATAACTATTAGTAAGGTGGCCTTCCAAGTGAGCATCTGTAGTGGGGAAGAATCTGCTGGCTCAAAAGAGGTAAGGCAAGTTTTTCTAGCACACAGTAGAGCTCCTAAGTATGAACTGGGCTTCTTTTTTTTGGGGGGGCTTTAAGTGAATGACACCTTTCAAGAATAGCATTAATGTGAGAGTGTGAGTAGATTGGCAAGGAAAAGGAAAGGCAAGCTGAGATGACAGAACCATAAACTTTAATACTGGAGTTAGAAAGACCCTGACTAAAAAAAAACAAAAGGTATTCCAGAACTAAACTAATGTCTGCATAAGGAAGACTGGTGTTCCTCCTGTAATCTTTTCCATTTTGGTAAGTATGATTTTTCTGACAGTGGGTTTCCTCACATACTTTAGGATGGTTATCACTTCAGAGGAGTAAGTTTACATTTTTCGTGTCAAAACCCAATCCTCCAGGCTGTCAGTTTGAGTATGGCCACGTGTGGTTGGAATACAAAGCCCTTGATCTAGCTAAGCAGATCTTTTTTCTGTGGAAGGGTAAAGAATCACCCTTCACTGAGGACCAAGAGGAGTGAGAACCAGTGCTGTTTCAGCCCGAAGAGGGGGCAATGAGAATCATTACTGGTCTGTCTGAAATTACCTTTATCACGACCCTAGAAAACAGAGGTAAAAACAGAAAAGCACACAAGAACAGGTTTGTCATTTTGAAGGAGAAAGCATGTCCCAGTCTGTTGTCTTCTGGAGCAGATCTTTGGAAGTCATCTGTTTTGTCTCTCTCCAGCATCCATTCATTGGTATCTAGAAGATCCCTGCTTAGACAGTTTGCTAGGGTACTGTTCTGCCCTGGAATGTAGGATGCTATAAGTGTTGGTCTTAGTTGTGCCATCATCGAAATCCTCACTGCGAGACTACACAAGGTGTTGGATAGGGTACCTCCTCGATTATGTACAAATCTTAAAAGTTCCTGGCACCAAACTGTGTTAAAAACCTTTTATGACCAAGTAAACAGCTAACAGCTCTCTGATTTATATGCAGCCCCCTCTGGTCTAGTACAGGTGCAGGCCTAGTTGAGCTCCCAAGGTATAGCTGAACTGTGTGTAGCAAAGGTCTCATCTGCCTCTGGATTCTGTAAAATGGTGTTTTTTCCAATATAGCAGTTCCTTTTTTAAGCATGGAAGAGGCATGAGAGTTTCCAGGGGTTGAGAGTGCTGTTCAGTGGTTCCTAAAAAAATACTTGAAGTTTTCTCATGTATAGCTTGGTTAGCAGGATCATGAGTATGCAGGATGCCATGTAACCCATGAGCCTTAGAAATTCCCTTCCTGAGATTTGTTGCTTGGCAGGACGCTAGTCAGGTAGTTTGCCAGAGATAAAAATATATATTGTCCTGGGGAGGAAGTTTTTTTGCTGCACAAAATCTATGACAGCCCCCAAAGAAGAATCCTTGTCTGAGACTTAAGGTGAGATCAGCCTTTTGGAAGTGGTCTTTACTGACCTACAAAGCATTCTCTGTTGTGGATTTTCCCTGAAAGAAAGACATCCAGCTAAGGGGAAATATGTTCCTCTATGGTTCTGCAATGGGCTACAACTGGAGCTAAGCATTTGTTGAATACTCTGAGCAACAGACAAACTAAATGATAAAGCACAAAACTGGTAGTGCAAATCTGCTGCCACAAAATGCAGGAATTTCCTGTGACCATCTGTAACACAGACATGGAGGTATGTGTTTTTTTGTTTTTAGATCTCTGGTATACATGCATGCATCCTAAAGATCACGGGGAGTAATTTTTGCACCAATTTTTCTTTTTTGCAATTTTATCACTTTTAATTTTGGGACATAAAGGAACTTGGTTAGCCATGGCAGGTCTAATACAGGTCGCCAAGTGCCAAACCTTGGAGAAGCTTTTCCTCTCCAGACCTGGAGTAACAGGCTGAATGAACCCTTGTTATAGCACATCTATGGATTAGATAACAGGACCTCCTGCTCTTTTGGGGTGTTAACATGCCTGGAAAGGTGAGAATTTTCCTGAACTAAATGCAGTAACCCCTTTCTATGATGTAGACTACCTAATGGTATTTTCCATTGATTTATAAATGAGCAGAATCTGCCTGCCTGAGGGTTGGTGGATGGAGTGGGTAGAGGAGGGGTAAAGAGGTTAAACATTGTCACAGCCTTTCTCTAAGATGAGTGGGCTCTTTGGAGATCCTTGGTCTTTGTGTTTGCAATAGCTGCTCACCTCCTAGACTGTCTAGATCTCTTAGCACAGGGACCTTGCCTTATCCTGTCAAAGGGCAAAGTATAAAGGAATTGTGCAGATAAAATCACTTTAGCTAGCAGATCTAGGGGACTCTCTCCAATACCCTCCTTGTGGGAGGAATAAAGACATCTTGTTGAAGTTTCAACTAGTTTACTCAATTAAGTAGGAAGATGGACAAGTGCTCTTGTTCTAACACATTACATTCAACAGGTCAGTTATTTAAAGTCAGTTGCAGACAATGGTGGGAGGGTCCAGGGGAGCTGATTGGAGGAAAATCTGGGAGATGGAAAAACAAGGAGCCAATCCTAAAGCTTAGACGTTAGACACTTATTTGAATATTCCTGAAAAACCTGTGTGGGTTTACCAGCTCAGCAGCCTATGGAACTTCATTCTTAGTCACAAGGTTTTTATTTTTAACACTTTCGCCTGAGCTTATCTAACACAGTAGCTTACACTTTGATCATTGAAAATACCTGCTTTTACGAGGCTATCATCAGACTTTATTAACCTGTTTTGTAACACATGTAACATGACAGGCTGTGTCTGCCTTTGTGGGATTCATATTCCTTGGAGCAAATTATAAAAGCTTTATTGCAAAACTTTTCCAGTCTGACTTGCCCTTATCAATGCTTGTCACATGTAATATGAGAGGTTGTGCCCACTTTTACGGGGCTAATATCTCCTGAAATACAATAGGAAAGATGAAGGTTTACTGCAGCTGCCTGTAAGAGGCTCATATACATGATTAATGTAACCACTCCCCACTCTTCTTCCTAATGGCGATGCATATTTTATATGCAGGAGAAGCCATACTAGGCGACTCCCATTTTTTGAGCAATATATGCATTCAGAGAAATAGCATAGAGTGGAAGCAAGTCCCAGTGCTCATGTTTTACAGAGCTCATGGATGTAGTGCACAAGTTGGAGGAAAATTTTAAGTAAAGTTTGAGACCTCAGAACCTTTTGTATAGGCTTTCTGTGCCCACAGAATAAAAGTTCACCAAGTAGTTAACTGCAGAGTATTGAATAAACTTCCTTCTTTCAAAGAACTACAGAAAACCATGTAACGTACCAAAGGACAGCTCTCTCAATTTTACCAATGCAAATATAGAATGTGCTAGCAAACACTTACCTGTACTTGTATAAACCTCATTTGTATAACAACTGAGAAGTGTAACGCAACAATCATTTACCAGACTGAGGTACAACTTCTGATAAAAGAATACACATTCTTTAAATACACCTGAAAAGATGCAAAAGTTAAGTAAGCATACACTCTAGGTGTTCATAAATATTAATAGTGTGCAGCAGAACTATTGGGTGAAGTAATACAATCATTTACAGGGCAGGTCACTTAGAATAACGTTGCAAATCTGTGTTATGACATCAGTAAACATGGTTTAAAAATGAAATTCAAGGGAAAATAAAGTGGTAGATTCTGTGAAAATTACAGTCAAACCTATTCAATCAGTAAAAAAGCAGATATTCTTATTTAGCGATCCATCAAGATTCCCTATTAATTTTGCTTGGTTCCTTGTTTCTAAATAACCACGCAAGAAATTGCTGCCTGCCCTTGCAATATCCAGCAGATGTAATCTGAACACGGACACCAGACGGCTGTCAAACTTGTCATACATTTCAGAAAGCTCTACAACACCAATCTCACACTTGTTTTTTGCCCAAAACGCATGCAGTATTAGTAACAACTATTAACAATGCTATTCACGCACTGTGCAAGCTATCAAAGCATGACTAACATTTAGTGACTGGCCTTACTAAGGATGAACAGAAATATCTGGCAGAGTGCAAGTCCCCAAGCGATATTAGGCTTCTGCAGAAAGACAGAAATCGGTTTACACCAACAATAATGTTTTGCTGCCACTTTTAAAGAATTATCACTACTACTTCTTTCTTCCACAAGTCCTCAAATGTGCATTAGAGTTAAACATTTACAGTCCTGTACTTCATTAATTACATTAATAAAAGAAAAATTATTCTGTTTTCCTGAAAGTCCGCTTACAAAAGTGACCTCAAAATACAGGCCACCTTCATCTCTGTAATTAAACAAGAGAACTTCTTCCCAAGAAGGCAGAATGAACGTGCTATAAAAATACAGTTGCTGAAAGCAATGTGACAAATGTACCTCATTTCATACCTGAAGCACTTTCAGATCAGTGTAGGTTAACAGTTTTTCATCTATCCAGTGTTTTTCTTTTTTTCTCATTATTATGGTGGTGGTCATTCACCAGATCATGATGGATGCGATTAGACTTGATAGGTAGATATGCCTCCCTAGTACAGTTTTATATTATAATTTAAGAGCAGGTTTACTCTCTAGTATATTAGTTTGGAATTTTACTAGAATGCCGTTAGTCTGATATGCTCATCTTCCTTATTTTCTTCCAGGCTTTATTTACAGTCTTCTTGAGATCTGTCATATTAGCTAAACATGAACATTTCGAAGAGCAGAGCATTAAGTTTCAAACAAGGCTGACATATGGAATACTTTCATTTAATGTTTAAAAGTACATCTTCCAAGTTCTTAAAACCTGATGCAATCGAAAGTGTCACCAACTTAATCAAAAGAAAATAATGACTTGTTAAAGAAAATATTAGTAAATTAAGCACAAGTCACATAAAATACCTTAAACACAGTAAATATGGCACAGATTCACCAGGGTTGTTTTTTTTTTTTTAAATCTAGTAATTACTGAAATTAAAAGCATTAAATGGCCCTCTCAGCTAGCAAGTAAATCAGCACTCCTGGTCTTCTAATTAACACTGAAACAATTATTTTAGCAAAATGTGTAATTTATATTTCACAGCAGCAACTCTAGCTGTGGAAATGCTCTACACTCCTAGATCCTGGTAGTTTGTAAACACCTTAAGCACAAAATCAACTTGTTTATATTCTGAAATAAGGAAACCTCATTCACAAGAAGATCTTGATTCAGAATCAGCATGTCAAATTTAATGTAATATGTAATAGTTACATTATATTTAGCTTGGTCATTACTGACTAAAAATAGGTTTCATTACATTATTAGGTTCAATAATGTTTACATTAGCACGAAAACACCGAATACCTGTTGTGTACTCCCAAGACAATGACCAAGAAGAAAGTAAAAGTGAAGAACAAAAAAGTGCACGTCGAGTATTGTCCATACTGTGGAGATGCATACTGCACACACAGCCATTTGCAAACGTAAGCACAGAACATCAACTCTGGTGTAGCATCTTTGCAGAGTCTCACACGTGCATACAACACGTGCTATACTTGAAACATACTAAAAACAAAGTCACTGTTGTCTACACTTCCATGGATGGCAGCAAGTAATCATTTTTAACTCGGCATTATTCAACTTGCAGCCTGCTCTCAGACAGCTCAAAAGCCACTAAGTAGTGTCCAGAAGTTACTAATATTCACATGTTTAATCTTACAAAGATTCCATATGTCAGCCACGGCAGCCTGAATGTACGCTTAGTCCCTAGTGATGGGGGAATTAATGTACTAAAGACCAACAGTTGAGGTCGGAGTGGAGTAGACAAAGGAAAACACCTAGCAAACAGATTAAAACAAACAAGCATATTTTTCTAAACTCTCACCTTAGGGGAATCTATGTCACAGAATCTGGACTGCTATTGTACAATTCTGTGACTTAAGGCAATTTTGTAAGAAATGTGAGAAACATTTTCTAACAAGACTACAAAATCAGAGCAGCAAGAGCACATGAGAGAATTCCAAAACGCAACACTGAAAATCTGACCAAAAATTTTAAGGAGTGACAAATTTGATCACTTGTTCGAACTTCAACTGAAAATAAGAGAAAGAATAGTGGACTAGTGGCCCTGAAGGGCCATTTTAAGCTTAGCCAATAAGAGGAGGTTGGAATCAAACCCTGTACTTCGTGTTTATGAGGTAAAGATCTTGACCATTATGTGCCAAATCCACCCCCTGGATGTTTGGCTCAGAGCCTGGGTTATATGACTGTAGAAGTTTGTGTCTTTTGGCTTTTCCCGGTTAGGGGTCGCCACAGCGGAACTCCGGTCCGCTAATGACTGGCAGTAGATTTTTACGTGCTGGCTTGCCGGGCCTAACGCACAACCTTCAACGAAGGAACGCCCATTCATGCATGTCGACACAGAAGACGCTCTGAGAATCGAACGGGCAACGTCTAACTGTGAGGCGACAATGCTACCACAGCACCACCCGGTTTGCTGCATCCAACAAGAAGTACTCACAGAATGAGAACCCTCAATCCAATTCATGGTTGTGCAGAGCAACAACCTTTCCTTGGACTCAATGGGTGCAAGGCAAGGAAGACAATTTTGGGTAGGATGCTCTAGACTACTGCAAGTTCCACACATGCTTACACAGGTCCATAGGGATCTACCAGGCTAACTACCACCAGAACCTTTATAACCCTAGCTATGTAATCTAACCAAATTGTGTCACTGTGCATCATGGTCATTTCATAGCAGGGGGGTATGTTAGGAAGTTTCTAAAGATTATGTGGGAGGTATGTTCTACCATCTATTAGTCAAGGTTACATAAATAGGGGTGGACTCTGCTTTACATAGAGAGAGCCTGCTCCAGAGCATGAGGATACTCTCACATAAATCTGTTGTGCCAATATGACCTATGTGTGTCACAAATAAAACTTAAATCCTTGGATCAAATGTTATTTCTGATGTTCATTTTGTGGATGCGCAAAAGGACCATTGGAGCTGGATCCGAGGATGCCTTGTATCCAGACAAAGATCACCTCTCAGTAACCTATATGAGATACAGTACAGAGATAGAGCTTTTAAGGTGATCCATACAAGACAAGGATTTTCCTGGTAAGGAGCCTTTGTGGACTTTCAAACAATATCATATGTCTGGTCAGGTACATGACAAAGGGGGCATTATACTCAATGATGGGACTGATAAAGGTGCAATAAAGTGGCACTATGACTTCCTTGGACCTGGATGTCATGCACTTATAAGCTGGATGAGACAGAATGATTTTCTCACAATCTTGGCAACATTTTGGTCAAAAGCCAGATTGCAGACTTCATCTGTTCACACATCCCCGAATACAGGCTAACTCTCTTAGGGTGTTTTATTGATGATATAATTAACCTGGGTGGCCATATTCCCAAAACATACTGCAATGCATTTTTGGCCATTGAGTTTTAATCCATGAATTTAGCACCAGTTGTTTGTCTGTGTTAGACCCTCCTGCAAGACATGTCTGTCACAGTGGGAATCTATGACAGTTCCATATTTGCACACAAAATAAATCCAAAACCTCAGATTCAAAACTACAGGAACACAAATAAAGGATGACCAATCTTTTCAAGTCAATTTATTCTGGTACCTCAGCATTTCGCCTTCAAGGAATAAAGAATTCAAGTCACATCCCATAAGTTATACAGATTTCCTTCCATCAAATAATTACAGTAATTAACACATTAGCCCCATTCAAGTGTCATTCCTTTGAACATATCAATTATTTCAAAAGCTAGGAGGCTAAAAGAAGCCAGCAATCTATTTTAAAACACCTGAATAACAAAATGGTGTAATGTATACATTTTCCTAGAATAATAACTAATACCACAGATAATTCCACAAACATACAAATACTAAGTAATATAAATTTTTTATATAATTTATTAAAGCATACCAATGCAAAGTTTAACATTTTTTAAAAAACATCATTTAGGAAAATTTCTTAATACAACGTACGATTGCTATCAATGTTCATGCCCCTTGGTTGTAGTGTTCTAAAATTTATAATCATCCTGCATTCCAGTTTATTTAATTCATCCTTAAAGCTGCCTCTAAACTCCAAAGATGAGCGTGCTAATACACTAAAAAAAAAAGACTGGCATAGCACCCCCCCATGAGCATAAATAAAATATTCTGCTACCGGACTCGACTGTTTCTTTTCCTAACATCCCCCAAGTGTTCCAAGATCCTTACTCTAACTCTGTGTTAATGAATCTGAAACGTCTAACAACGCTTTTAACACTGGTTATGGGCATTAGTATGTTCCATCTTTTTCCTCCAATAAGAGTAGATTTATGCCTCCTAAACATTCTATGTGCATAAAAGTGTTTGAAAATGTTATTTGCAAGCAGAGAGAAAGGGAAAATGGGAATTTTTAAATAGCACTAAAAGCTACAATTTATCCAAGAAAGAACGGCTTGCATTGCAGGAAACACGTTTGAAGTTGGGTGATTTTGTTTTTAAACAAGCCAATAAGGGGGGCAACTGGGTGATTATGAATCAAAGGGAATATGAAAAAATGGTAACAGATTTAATTTTAATGCAGGATGATTATGTGGAACTTTTTAGTAATCCTGTATGCACGTTTAATGGAGAAATGCTTGAGATCTTGGAGAGAGGTGAAAGACTGGGATTTTTGACTATCAAAGAAGTAAAAAGATTATTTATTAAGGAACCTAGGGATCCCAGTTTTCATGCTCTTCACAAAATTCACAAAAACCTGAATTGCCCTCCAGGGAGACCCATTGTTTCCATGATTGGTTCATACCTGGAAAATGTGGGCAACTGGGCTTCTTTTTGGATTTTCATTTGAAAAAGTACTTAGAAAAGGTACCAGTCCATATTAAAAATACTAGGTATTTGTGTGAAAGACTTAAATGAATTGAGTGACAAGACAATTATTTCTGGGCCACGGTGGATGTAAGTTCTTTTGTACACGAACATTGACACAAGTAGGGGCCTGGAGGCTATGGGGAAAATAATGGGGGGAGGGTCCCCCGCTCCTCATTTTTGTTGCTCCTATTGGAATTTAGTCACACTCACAACTATTTTAAATGGGGAAAACATTTTTTTCTGCCGAAGAGAGGCACTGGAAGGGGGGCAGCACTGTATATGGCAATTTTGAAAACCAATTAATTTATTCCAACAGATATTTCATTGGGAATATTGTGTATTATGGGAGGTTTATAGATGACCTAATTTTTGTGTGTAAAGGTGAGCAGTTAGCCTTCAAGAATTTTATGACAGAGTTAAATGACACAGCAAATGGTTTGTAATTGACCCATCAAGTTAGTAAGACTAGTATTATTTACTTGGATGTGGAACTGTATGTGAATGGGAAAAGTAGGATTCAATTTTAGCCACACAGAAAATCCACTGCAGTTAATAATTTTCTGCATGCAGAAAGCATGCATCCTCCCCATTTGATCAAGGCATTACCATATGGAGAATTTAAGAGAGTTCTCCAGAATACTTTGGAAGAAGCCTTAAAGCATATGTTTTTGGAAGATGTTATTGACAGACTAAAGAATAGGGGCTATCAATTGGATCAGTTACAAAATGCTAGGAAGGCAGCATTAGGAAAATCTAGAGGGCATAGTGGTGTCTCATGCCCTCATGGATATGGTGTAAGAGAAGAAGAATGAGTTTTTTGGGGAAAATGAGAAGTTGTTTTTTGGGACTAAATTTTCCCCCTTCTCACAGGCTGTGGAGAATATCATTAAAAGTTTGCGGTGGTGGTGCTGTGGTAGCGTTGTCGCCTCACAGTTAGATGTTGCCCGTTCGATTCTCAGAGCGTCTTCTGTGTGGCGACGTGCGTGAATGGGCATTCCTTCGTTGAAGGTTGTGCGCTAGGCCCGGCAAGCCAGCACGTAAAACTCTACTGCCAATCATTAGCGGACCGGAGTTCCGCTGTGGCGACCCCTAACCGGGAAAAGCTGAAAGACACAAACAATTAAGGATGACGTGAATGTGGGATATCTGTTCCCCAGGCATGTGACTTTCTTATGGAAGACAGACGAACTTAAAAGAACTACTTAGTGGTAGCCATGCTCAGCCTGCTAACATGGGGAGAGTTGGCATGCATCCATGTGGGAATTGTAGTATTTGCAGTAGGGTAAAAAATCTTGATGGCAGAAAAATTAATGGCAGATTTTATACAGCCAGAGACGTTTTTTATTGTAATATATACTATTGGGTGTGGTTGTGATAAGGTAAAGTGATACATTGGGCAAACCAAGAGGAGAGTTAGAGTAAGGATCTTGGAAAACTTGGGGGATGTTAGGAATAGAAACAGAGTCTGGTAGCAGAATATTTTATTCATGCTCATGGGGGTGCTATGACAGAGTTTGGAGTTTGGAGGCAGCTTTAAGGATGAATTAAATAAACTGGAATGCAGTATGATTATACATTTTAGAACACTACAACCAAGGGGCAAGAACATTGATAGCAATCTTACGTTGTACTAATTATGAAATTTTCCTAAATAAGGGTTTTTAAAAATAAACAGTTAAACTTTGCATTGGTATGCTTTAATAAATTATATAAAAAATGAATATTACTTAGTATTTGTATGTTTGTGGAATTATTTGTGATCTTAATCATTAGTCTAGGAAAATTTGTACATTACACCATTTTGTTATTCACGTGTTTTGAAATAGATTGCTGGCTTCTTTTAGCCTCCTAGCTTTTGAAATAATTGATATGTTCAAAGGACTGACACTTGGAATTGGGGCTAATTTGTTAATTAATGCAATTATTTGATGGAAGGAAATGTGTACAAATTATGGGATGTGACATTAATTATTTATTCCTTGAAGGCAAAATGCTGAGATACCAGAATAAAATTACTTGAAAAGATTGGCCATTTTTGATTTGTGTTCCTGTGGTTTTGAAGCTGAGGTTTTAGATTTGTTTTGTGTGCATATTTGTACTTATTTTAGTTCCCAATTTGCAGCCATCTGCGAACTTTGTCAGCCAAAGGTCCTTGGCATTAGCCTTAATCTCAATGAAGTAGATGCCAAACAGAAGAAGTCCCAGCACGGAGCCCTAAGGTACCCTGCTGGTGACTGGTCTCTTAGTGGGGACTGTCTCACAATCCTGACTTCCTGTGTCATGTGTGTAAGCCTACTGGCATTCCGTCAAGTTATACAGGGGTTTATTCAGAGTTTTACACCTGAGTGGGGTACTGTATCAAATGTTTTAGCACAGTTCAGATAGAATGCACAGTTATCCACTCATCCACTTCCTTGGTGACTGCCGCAAATAAGTCCACCACGTTTAGTAGTCATGGGTCCACTGTCTGCAGATTGCCTATGTCTTTTTTGATCATTTCCATGATAATTTGTTCCATGGTTTTGCATATTAGAGTGATCAGGCTAATGGGTCTGCAGTTTCCAGGGTCAATTGACAGCCCACCCCTTTGAAGTGGGATAATCATTGCAATCCTCCATTCTCATGGTACAAAGCCTGTTTTGAGGCTACAGTTGAAAAGTAACTCAAGTGGTCCTGATGGGCCATGTTTTAAGCTATTTAGAAGGCATCCCAAGATATTACTGGAGCCCGCTGTGGTTGCAGTTTTGGCATTAGTGAGTGCCACCAGGACCTGCTCCCCTGCTAATAGTTTGGGGGGTATGCTAGTAGGCGAGCAGGGTGGGAGTGGGAGGTGAAGTTTGACATGAATTTGTCAGCCAACAGATTCGGCAGGGCACTCTGCTCAGTGAAAGTGACACCGCTGACAACCAGTTCAGCAAACTGCTGTGTACTAGCTTTGAAATTACTGTAGAAGGCCTTTTGGTTGTCTTGAGCTTGTGAGGCCATCCTGAACTTGTAAATGGTCATGTAGGATTTAATTAGTCCACTTAGTCTCCTGTTTAAATTACAGAGCTCTTGCTATGGGAGTTGCTCTTCCTGATTTTAGCCATGACTTTTTCTTTTTGTTACATACTCTATTAAGGTTAGGATTCCACCAGTGTGGTTTGCTTTAGAGTTTGTTTTGGGCTTACTTCTAGTAGGTACAACAGCCTCAACTGACATGATTGTACAGAGTTTCTGAGAACAATTCCACATAGGTTGCTGTGAACATGGGGTTAGTACGGACATTGTATTTTGACAAATTATCTGTTAATAGGATGTATTTTGCTTGAGAATAGTTCATAACTGTTACAGGGTTGGCTGGGGTTACCAAGTTGATTTTTATTTCAAAGGAGACAGTTTTGGGGTCTGACCTCACCAGTGAGGACATGTCACTGGGGTGGAGTAGGCCACACTCTCCCACACTGCCGAGTACTAAAATCAAGAATCTTTGAACCTCTGTGGGGGTGTGAACTATCTGGTCAAGGGTATTTTTATTAATACATTCCAGTAATCATTCTGCTAGTGAGTTTGAGGTAGTGCATGTTTTCTACCCTGTAGAGGGGCAGTTAAAGTCTCCCATGAATAACAGAGTATTTGGTTTAATGGTAAGAGTCTCCAGTAGGTCTAGGTACAAGCTATGGGATTCTTGGAATATAGAGGGTGACCTATAGCTTGCTAGAATATGGTATGGGACTTTATCTATGGTTTTCTGCATGTGAATAATTATTTTGTTTAATCAACCTACATTTATACTTGTTGCTAATCCAGATCGAGAGTCCTCCACTGTTTGTCCCTATCTGTGCAGCTAATGGTCTAAGGGCATGGAAGGCACTGAAGCTTTGCACTGCCAGAGTATTTGCTGCAGATTTAAACCACGTCTCAGTAACGGCACAGGTGTCTATATTCCCTAGAGTGAGGAGAGCATGTAGGGTGTGGAGTTTCTTGTTTAGACTCCTAGCATTGAGCGCTAACACCTTTAAGTTTCTTTGGGTTTTATTTATGTCAGTAGGTTTGCCAATTTGGGATTACCTAATAAAGGCTCTAAGGAGTGGATAAAGTTTTAGCCAGTATTCAGAAGTGTAAGGGGCACAGGTGCAGACCATCCTTTGCAAAGCAATGTGATTTACTAACTATGTCCTCCCATGCCGACAAATACTGAATCCTCCTGGAAAGACACCAAAAACTAATTATTGAAGTCAATCATCTTTTGCTTGTTCAGTGACATCATCTTTGATGAAGGTAGAATGCTGCTCAATGCAAGGCACATACCTGCCAGAGATGCACATCCAGTGACATTAACAATGCTGGTCTCCATACAGTCCAGTCTAGGCATTGGCATCTGTACAGGGTAACGAAAGAAGGAAGGGAGTGGCTTTGGAAGTCAGATTATAAGGGGCAGAACCTGAGAAACAGTCTTGAAATTGCATGAAGCAGACTTCCTAGAGAGGGATCCAATATTATAGCTCTAGGCCCTATAGGGATCCAATATTATAGCTCTAGGCCCTATGGTTAGAATTTAAGAAACTTTAGCTTAATGTCTCAGCAGGGGCTGGGGTAGATGCACAGAACAGGGGGGAAAATGGCTGCAAAGTAAACAGAAAGGCATTGGAATGCAACTTTAATCAGGTAAATAAGAATACTCTAGCAGAAAAACTGAAATATAATCAGCTTTAAAAAAGTGATGAAGCACAAATCCTGGAGTAGAGTTCACAACACTGCCACTACCGCAATCCCAACATAGACAGATCGGGGAAGGGACATCTCTGTTACATCAAATCACTTCTTTCAGCTGTAAAGAGGAAAGTGAAGCACCTGGTGAAAGTCTAGAGAAACAGAGGACAAGTAGATTTAGAGCAGCAAGCATCCCAACCCAAACTGAAGGGGAGAACTAAATCCTATAAGGCATCAATGCCAACTACTGTGCACATCTAGTCAATGACAGAAGGACCAGCATGTAATGCTAACCACTGTCTACTACAACTATGCAATGACAGGAGGACTGGTATGCAGTGCCAACCACTGTTAGGCTAGTATACCGGTGAAGGTGTTTACCTCACACATACAAGGTACAGGTTTTTGGTCCTCACTTCTGAGGGAAACTGGCTAGACTTAAAAAGGCCCACAAAGACAGCTAGATTAGTACTTGCCTATAAACTTGTTACTACTGCCTGGCACACAAGGCATCTCTAGACTCTGCTTTGAAAAATCTTTTGCACAACCCCAAAACAAATGGCACAATAACTACTGGATTAAAAGAGCTATATTTCTCTTGCAACACAAACAGGATATTTTAGAGAGATTTTTCTCATGGAATTCCCATTCTCTGGAACATGCTCTCCATCTATGTGAAGCGGAGTTCCTCCCAATCTCCACTTACGTGCAACTTGGACCAGTGGATGGGTAATTGGAAATTCACTCCTAGTCTGTTTCTTACATCTCTGATGGACAGAGGCAGTCAACAAGTTGTTCCACAGAAATCAAATTTGTGGGCCACATATGGGTTTGCACTGCTAGGCTTTTAAGGGCCCTTGTGGTCATTAGCCTAGTATACACATATGAACCTGTATATTACAACTACTCCATGTCAGGAGGACTAACATGTTATGCAAACCACTGTGCACTACAAACAGTCAATGGCAGAAGGACTAGCAACTAATGCTTAACCAATGAGCACTACAAGTTAATTACAGAAGGACTGGTATGTAAAGCAATAATGACCTGCAACTCCTCTGTTTAAAGTCTGATTAAATGCAACACTCAGACTCCCATCACTGGCAATTAGTCAGCAAATGGTTACTTGATGTGCTACATGTCAGTTAGCAGAGATAACCCCTGAACTGCACATGTAGGAAGGGCCCTAATATTGAAGGATACATGCGTATGAACTCCACCTGCTGGCAAAAAGAAGGGTTGCAAACATACATGTGCAAGTCAATCACAAAAAGAAAACTCAATGATTGATTCAAGAATCTTGTTTGGCAGCACACTTCTTAGGTCAGAATGTTATGAATGAGTGGGCCCTTTCAACTATAAGCCACATCAAATTGCAAAACACAAATCAGACACAGGTGACAAACAGTACAGCTGCTTTAAAAATCAATATTTTCCAAATCTTGGAACATTGTATTAAACATTTTACACTAGTTAAGTCCGTCTCTAGAAGGATACTAATTAGCAAACTGCATTACACCTGAAGTGCTGAGATACTGGTGTCTATAGTGTATACAAAAATTTATCAGCATTGTCGCCTCACAGTAAGACGTTGCCCCGTTCGATTTTCAGCTACAGCGTCTTCTGTGTGGAGGCATACGTGAATGGGGCATGCCTTCGTTGAAGGTTGTGCATCAGGGCTGGTAACCCGGTACGTAAAATCCCCTACCAAACATTAGCGGACCGGAGTTCCGCTGTGGCGACCCCTAACCGGGAAAAGCCGAAAGACACAAAATATTGTATGCACCACTGGTTATATTTTATGTGTAATCCTTGCTGTTTTCAGAATTAAATGAAGCAATACTTATTTTCCTCAAAATCTAAGTGGGGAAAAATATCTACAGTGGTACTCATGATATAGAACACAGGTCACCATTTACTACTGTTCTACGCAATTAAATGAATACAAGCAAAGAAAAAGTTATGCAATAATAGAATAATCATGGTAGCTCTGCACAATCACTGCAGACATACTTGGCTAGTCGGGTCAGTGCACAAAAAATGTTTACTGTAACCTGAATGTCTAGCCAATTAAAGAAACAGTGCAACCTGTTGTAGATCCTACAAGGAAGTTGTTGGATCTTTTGTCTACCTACATCATCGGGGTGCAATCACAATCAATGAGGCATGCATGTTCATGTATTTCATCTACATGACTGAACCCATTATGGAAGGTCATGCAACTCGCTATGTTTCATGTGACTGAATAAATCAGTCTCCTGGATACTGGGTATTAAGAGTGGAGGGGTGCAGATCCTAACTAACTACAGCAGGGCATCCCTGATACAAAATATCTAATCAGGGGAATCTGGCAATGAACTGGAACACTTTGAACAGAAAGGAATGGAATGGAGTATGTGTGCATTTTAACATTCAGTCCATCAAAAATCAATGGA